>NC_092119.1:3201818-3319318 GCF_045679555.1 Salvelinus alpinus
AATAAATCCAGCTCTGATGACGAAACATGGCCCCCAGGCCCAGCATGAGGAATGTGTGGCTGACTGACCAACACGGCACCATGGATTCTGCTGGTCTGGGTGACACACATGGGTCTCAACATTCACTGAACCATAGATCTTTACAGACAAATTAACGCCTTAAATCTATTTTAAGTTAACAGAAACGTCGCATTGCTCCATACTATAGTACTGTTTCTACTTGGAATACAAAACAATACTCTCGCTAGCACCACGGTCACATTGTGCTCATCTGTTTAACATTAATCCACAGAGACTAAATGGAAACTAAAGCCTAACTTTAAAACTGGAATATCAAAATAGAAAAACAGCAGGAGACAAATCATCTTTGCCGCAGATTCCACAAGACACCATGTTAGGATTCTGAGTCACCACACACAGAGAGACAGAATGTACGGGGGTTTCCTTTCCTGAGTCTGGCTCCATTCACAAAACACTACTGGGCCGTGGGTTTCATCAGCCAACAAGTGCTCGCTATCTCACAGACAGGAAGAGGCTCATTTAAAATCAGCCAACAAGTGCTCGCTATCTCACAGACAGGAAGAGGCTCATTTAAAATCAGCCAACAAGTGCTCGCTATCTCACAGACAGGAAGAGGCTCATTTAAAATCAGCCAACAAGTGCTCGCTATCCCACAGACAGGAAGAGGCTCATTTAAAAATCAGCCAACAAGTGCTCGCTATCCCACAGACAGGAAGAGGCTCATTTAAAATCAGCCAACAAGTGCTCGCTATCCCACAGACAGGAAGAGGCTCATTTAAAATCAGCCAACAAGTGCTCGCTATCCCACAGACAGGAAGAGGCTCATTTAAAATCAGCCAACAAGTGCTCGCTATCTCACAGACAGGAAGAGGCTCATTTAAAATCAGCCAACAAGTGCTCGCTATCCCACAGACAGCAAGAGGCTCATTTAAATCTACGGTGCATTCGATAGAGTTTATACAGTGCATTCATAAAGTATTCAGACCCCTTCACTTTTAAACACATTGTTACGTTACAGCCTTATTATAAAATGTATTAAATTATTTTTCCTTAACCTACACACAGTACCCCATAATGACCAAGCAAAAGCAGGTTTAGAAATGTTTGCAAATGCATTAAAAATAAAACTGAAATATCACATTAACATAAGTATTCAGACCTTTTACTCAGTACTTTGTTGAAGCACCTTCGGCAGTGATTACAGCCTCGAGTCTTCTTGGGTATGACGCTATAAGCTTGGCACACCTGTATTTGGGGAGTTTCTCTCATTCTTCTCTGCAGATCCTCTCAAGCTCTGTCAGGTTGGATGGGGAGCATTGCTGCACAGCTATTTTCAGGTCTCTCCAGAGATGTTCGATCGGGTTCAAGTCCGGTCTCTGGCTGGGCCACTCAAGGACATTCAGAGACTTGTCCCGATGCCACTCCTGTGTTGTCTTGGCTATGTGCTTAAGGTCATTGCCCTGTTGGAAGGTGAACCTTCACCCCCAGTCTGAGGTCCTGAGCGCTCTCCACCAAGCATCTCTGTACTTTTCTCCGTTCATCTTTCCCTCGATCCTGACTAGTCTCCCAGTCCCTGCCACCGAAAAACATCCCCACAGCATGAAGCTGCCACCACCATGCTTCACCGTAGGGATGGTGCCAGGTTTCCTCTAGACGTGACGCTTAGCATTCAGGCCAGAATTCAATTTTGGTTTCATAAGACCAGAGAATCTTCTTTCTCATGGTCTGATTCTCTTTAGGTGCCTTTTGGCAAACTAAGCTGGCTGTCATGTGCTTTTTACTGAGAAGTGGCTTCCGTCTGGCCACTTTACCATAAAGGTCTGATTGGTGGAGTGCTGCAGAGATGGTTGTCCTTCTGGAAGGTTCTCCCATCTCCACAGAGAAACTCTGGAGCTCTGTCAGAGTGACCATCGGGTTCTTGGTCACCTCCCTGACCAAGGCCTTTCTCCCCCAATTGCTCAGTTTGGCCAGGCAGCCAGCTCTAGGGAGTCTTGGTGGTTCCAAACTTCTTCCATTTAAGAATGATGGAGGCCGCTGTGCAGAAAATGTTTGGTACCCTTCCCAAGATATGTGCCTTGACACAATCCTATCTCGGAGCTCTACGGACAATTCCTTCAAACTAATGACTTGGATTTTGCTCTGACATGCACTGTCAACTGTGGGACCTTATATAGACAGGGGTGTGCCTTTCCAAATCATGTCCAATAAATTGAATTTACCACAGATGGACTCCAATCAAGTTGTAGAAACATCTCAAGGATGATCAATGGAAACAGGATGCATCAGAGCTCAATTTCAAGTCTCAATTTCAGGTCTGATACTTAAGGTATTTGTTTTTTATACATTTGCAAACATGTCTAAAAAAACATGTTTTCGCTTTGTCATTATGGAGTATTGTGTGTAGATTGATAAGGATTTTATTTTTTAAATTAATTTTAGAATAAGGCTGTAGTGTAACAAAATGTGGAAGAAGTCAAAAGGGGTGTGAATACTTTCCGAACGCACTGTGTACTATACTACCATAAAAGGCTACCACCTTCATTTACTTCTATCAGCAAGAGACATCCCTGGGTCTACAACACCTTACCACTGTGCCCATCCCTGGGTCTACAACACCTTACCACTGTGCCCATCCCTGGGTCTACAACACCTTACCACTGTGCCCATCCCTGGGTCTACAACACCTTACCACTGTGCCCATCCCTGGGTCCCGTGTGGCTCAGTTGGTAGAGCATGGCGCTTGCAACGCCAGGGTTGTGGGTTCATTCCCCACGGGGGGACCAGGATGAATATGTATGAACTTTCCAATTTGTAAGTCGCTCTGGATAAGAGCGTCAGCTAAATGACTTAAATGTAAAATGTAAATGTCTACAACACCTTACCACTGTGCCCATCCCTGGGTCTACAACACCTTACCACTGTGCCCATCCCCGGGTCTACAACACCTTACCACTGTGCCCATCCCCGGGTCTACAACACCTTACCACTGTGCCCATCCCCGGGTCTACAACACCTTACCACTGTGCCCATCCCCGGGTCTACAACACCTTACCACTGTGCCCATCCCCGGGTCTACAACACCTTACCACTGTGCCCATCTCCGGGTCTGCAACACCTTACCACTGTGCCCATCCCCGGGTCTGCAACACCTTACCACTGTGCCCATCCCCGGGTCTGCAACACCTTACCACTGTGCCCATCCCCGGGTCTACAACACCTTACCACTGTGCCCATCCCCGGGTCTACAACACCTTACCACTGTGCCCATCCCCGGGTCTACAACACCTTACCACTGTGCCCATCCCCGGGTCTACAACACCTTACCACTGTGCCCATCCCCGGGTCTACAACACCTTACCACTGTGCCCATCCCCGGGTCTGCAACACCTTACCACTGTGCCCATCCCCGGGTCTACAACACCTTACCACTGTGCCCATCCCCGGGTCTGCAACACCTTACCACTGTGCCCATCCCCGGGTCTACAACACCTTACCACTGTGCCCATCCCTGGGTCTGCAACACCTTACCACTGTGCCCATCTCTGGGTCTACAACACCTTGCCACTGTGCCCATCCCTGGGTCTACACCTTACCACTGTGCCCATCCCCGGGGCTACAACACCTTGCCACTGTGCCCATGTAATCTGATCCAAATGTAGAACATCTGTGGACACTTTGGCCTGATCATAAAGCAACTAAGTGGAAAAGTCAAGCCCCTAAGACAAAGAGCTAAAAAAATGTTGAACCAACATGGAATTGACATGTGTCCAGTTGGGTGGCTTTACTAAGGTGAAAAATTAGACAGAAAATAAAATAGAAACTGGAGTAACTCTATAGTGTAATAGTAATGTATAGTCAGTACAGTCATCAAATGCACCAAATACAACAAGTGTAGACCTTACAGTGAAATGCTTACTTTACAAGCCCTTAACCAACAATGCAATGAAGTTAAGAAAATATATTTACTAAATCAACTAAAGTTAAAAAAAAATAAAAGAACAACAATAAAATAACAATAACTAGGCTATATACAGGGGGTACTGGATCAATGTGCAGGGGGTGCAGGTTAGTCGAGGTAATATGGACATGTAGGTAGGGGTGAAGTGACTATGCATAGATAAAACAGCAAGTAGCAGCAGTGTTTAAAGAAAATGTAAATAGTCCGGGTGACCATTTGATTAGATGTTCAGGAGTCTTATGGCTTGGGGGTAGAAGCTGTTAAGAAGCCTTTTGGACCTAGACTTGGCGCTCCGGTACCGCTTGCCGTGTGGTAGCAGAGAACAGTCTATTGACTTGGGTGGCTGGAGTCTTTGGCAAGTTTTAGGGTCTTCCTCTGACACCACCTGGTATAGAGGTCCTGGATGGCAGGAAGCTTGGCCCAAGTGATGTACTGAGTCATACGCACTACCCTCTGTAGCGCCTTGCGGTCGGAGGCCGAGCAGTTGCCATACCAGGTGGTGATGCAACCAATCAGGATGCTCTCGATGGTGCAGCTGTTGAACTTTGAGGATCTGGGGACCCATGGCAAATCTTTTCTGTCTCGAGGGGGAATAGGCGTTGTTGTGCCCTTTTCATGACTGTCTTGGTGTGTTTGGACTATGTTTGTTTGTTGGTGATGTGGACATCAAGGAACTTGAAGCTCTCAACCTGCTCCACTACAGCCCTGTCGATGAGAATGGGGGTGTGCTCAGCCCTCCGTTTCCTGTAGTCCACAATCATCTCCTTTGTCTTGATCACGTTGAGGGAGAGGTTGTTGTCCTGGCACCACACTTCCAGGTCTCTCTCGATAGGCCCGTCAGGAAGTCCAGGATCCAGTTGCAGAGGGAGGTGTTTAGTCCCAGGGTCCTTAGCTTAGTGATGAGCTTTGAGGGCACTATGGTGTTGAACGCTGAGCTGTAGTCAATGAACAGCATTCTCACATAGGTGTTCCTTTTGTCCAGGTGGGAAATGGCAGTGTGGAGTGCAATAGAGATTGCGTCATCTGCGGATCTGTTGGTTCGGTATGCAAATCGGAGTGGGTCTAGGGGATCTGGGATAATGGTGTTGATGTGAGCCATGACCAGCCTTTCAAAGCACTTCATGGCTACAGACGTGAGTGCGTACTACCTTTTGATAAAATACGGAACGGTTCTGTATTTCACTGAAAGAATAAACGTTTTGTTTTCGAAATGATCGTTTCTGGATTTTACCATATTAATGACCAAAGGCTCGTATTTCTGTGTTTATTATATTATAATTAAGTCTATGATTTGATAGAGCAGTCTGACTGAGCGGTGATAGGCAGCAGCAGGCTCATACGCATTCATTCAAACAGCACTTTACTGCGTTTGCCAGCAGCTCTTAGCAATGCTTGAAGCACAGCACTGTTTATGACTTCAAGCCGATCAACTCCCGAGATTAGGCGGGCGATACTAAAGTGCCTATTAGAACATCCAACAGTCAAAGGCATATGAAATACAAATGGTAGAGAGACAAATAGTCGATAGTCATAATTCCTGTAATAACTACAACCTAAAAATCATAATTGGTCGACCTCTACTTGAAACATGTAGGTATTACAGACTCTGCCAGAGACAGTTTGGAAATGTCAGTGAAGACACTTGCCAGTTGGTCAGCGCATGCTTGGAGTACACGTCCTGGTAATCCATCTGGCCCTGTGGCCTTGTGAATGTTGACCCGTTTAAAAAAAGTCGAATTATGGTCAGATTTGCCAAATGGAGGGTGAGATTTGTACACATCTCTGTGTGGAGTACAGGTGGTCTAGAGTTCTTTCCTCTTGTTGCACATTTAACATGCTGGTAGAAATGAGGTAAAACAGATTTAAGTCCACCTGCATTAAAGTCCCCGGCCACTAGGAGCGCTACCTCTGGATGAGCATTTTCCTGTCTGCTTATGGCCTTACACAGCTCGCTGAATGCGGACTTGGTGCCAGCATTTGTGGTGGTCAATAGACAGTTACAAAAAATATAGATAAACTCTACAGCTTATCATGAGATACTCTACCTCAGTAAGAAAAACCTTGAGACTTCCTTAATAATTGACATTGCACACCAACTGTTATTATCAAATTAGACACAGACCATCACCACTTGTCTTACCGGATGCAGCTGCTCTGTCTTGCCGATGCACGTAAACACTGTATAATACCCATGTCGTCATTCAGCCACATCTCGGTAAAACATTTTAGCGTTACTAGTGTCGTAGTCAGCAGTGCCGTACCGTAAGAGATAGTAGATGAGACGCAGGAGGCCTTGATGCTAATGGAAGGTGTAGTGTTACATAGTTTCATCTCCATTAGGCAGGGAGGGCTGGCTGGCGTACTGGGAGTCCCAGCACTCTCTAGCTCACATGATCGTTTTCCTCTCTCCACCATCCTCCCATATTTCTCTCTCCACCATCCTGTTACTCTCCCTCCCTCCACGCTTCCACCCCTCTCTTCCCTTTCACTCGCCATCCAGCCACCTACCTCCATCATACAGAAAGCAGAGGTCTCCAAAGAGAGGGGATAATCACAGCAGACAGAGGTATTGATGCTGGTGTATAACAAGCAGGCCGCAGGCTCTTTTAAAGCCACATACAGTAGTAGTGGTGGTGGTAGTAGTGGTGGTAGTAGTGGTGGTGGTAGCAGCGGATGTGGTAGGGGTAGAAGCAGTAGTAGAGTAGCGATAGCAGCGGTAGTAGTGGTGGTGGTAGTAGTGGTGGTAGCAGCGGATGTGGTAGGGGTAGAAGCAGTAGTAGAGTAGCGATAGCATCAGTAGTAGTGGTGGTGGTAGTGGTGGTAGCAGCGGATGTGGTAGGGGTAGAAGCAGTAGTAGAGTAGCGATAGCATCAGTAGTAGTGGTGGTGGTGGTAGCAGCGGATGTGGTAGTGGTGGTGGTAGTAGTAGAGTAGCGATAGCATCAGTAGTAGTGGTGGTGGTAGTAGTGGTGGTAGCAGCGGATGTGGTAGTGGTGGTGGTAGTAGTAGAGTAGCGATAGCATCAGTAGTAGTGGTGGTGGTAGTAGTGGTGGTAGCAGCGGATGTGGTAGTGGTGGTGGTAGTAGTAGAGTAGCGATAGCATCAGTAGTAGTGGTGGTGGTAGTAGTGGTGGTAGCAGCGGATGTGGTAGGGGTAGTAGCAGTAGTAGAGTAGCGGTAGCAGTAGAAGCAGAAGTAGCATCAGTAGTAGTAGTAGTAGTATCAGTAGTAGTAGCAGCTGTAGCAGTAGTAGTAGTAGCAGCAGAGGTAGCATCAGTAGTAGTAGTAGTAGCATCAGTAGTAGTAGTAGTATCAGTAGTAGTAGTAGCAGCGGTAGTAGTAGTAGTGGTAGCAGAGGTAGCATCAGTAGTAGTAGCAGCAGTAGCATCAGTAGTAGTAGTAGCAGCGTTAGCATCAGTAGTAGTAGCAGCGGTAGCATCAATAGTAGTAGCAGCGGTAGCATCAATAGTAGTAGCAGCGGTAGCATCAGTAGTAGTAGCAGCGGTAGCATCAGTAGTAGTAGCAGAGGTAGCATCAGTAGTAGTAGCAGAGGTAGCATCAGTAGCAGCGGTAGCATCAGTAGTAGTAGCATCAGTAGTAGTAGCAGAGGTAGCATCAGTAGTAGTAGTAGCAGCGGTAGCATCAGTAGTAGTAGTAGCAGCGGTAGCATCAGTAGTAGTAGTAGCAGCGGTAGCATCAGTAGTAGTAGCAGCGGTAGCATCAGTAGTAGTAGCAGCGGTAGCATCAGTAGTAGTAGCAGCGGCAGCATCAGTAGTAGTAGCAGCATCAGTAGTAGCGGCAGCATCAGTAGTAGCGGCAGCATCAGTAGTAGTAGCAGCGGTAGCATCAGTAGTAGTAGCAGCGGCAGCATCAGTAGTAGCGGCAGCATCAGTAGTAGCGGCAGCATCAGTAGTAGCGGCAGCATCAGTAGTATATTATTACCAGCAGTAGCATCACCAGTAGCAGCAGTAGCATCACCAGTAGCATCACCAGTAGCATCACCAGTAGCATCACCAGCAGCATCACCAGCAGCATCACCAGTAGCATCACCAGCAGCAGTAGCATCACCAGTAGCATCACCAGTAGCATCACCAGCAGCATCACCAGCAGCATCGCCAGTAGTAGTAGTAGTAGTGGTGGTGGTAGTAGCAGTGGTGGTGGTAGTAGTGGTAGCAGCGGTAGCAGCAGTGGTATCAGCAGTAGCAGTAGAATCAGTAGTATTACTAGTAGTAGCATTACCAGTAGCAGCATCAGTAGTAGAAGCATGGTCAGCAGTAGTAGTAGTAGCAGCAGCAGTAGCATGGTTAGTAGTAGCAGCAGTAGTATTACCAGTAGTAGTGGCAGTAGTAGCAGTATGGTTAGCAGTAGTGAAAGTAGTAATAGTAGTAGTGGCAGCAGAAGTAGCAGTAGCATCAGCAGTAGTGGTGGTATTATTAACAGAAGTAGCATCAGCAGTAGTAGCAGCGGCACTCGCTGCAGCAGCAGTACAATTACTAGTAGCAGTACTAGTACTAGTAGTAGCAGTCCTAGCAGTACTAGTAGTACTAGTAGTAGCGGTAATAGTACTAGTAGTAGCAGTTCTAGTAGTAGCAGCAGTACTAGTACTAGTAGTAGCAGTACTAGTAGCAGCAGTACTAGTAGTAGCAGTACTAGTAGCAGCAGTACTAGTAGTAGCAGTAGTACTAGTAGTAGCAGTACTAGTAGCAGCAGTACTAGTAGCAGCAGTACTAGTAGCAGCAGTACTAGTAGTAGTAGCAGTAGTACTAGTAGTAGCAGTAGTACTAGTAGTAGCAGCAATCTTTGTATAGCGTGCATTTGTGTAGTGCTGTGGAAATGGAAGATTAAAATGATACAGCCAGGATTAACACATTTCATTCTAGTTATTATTTTCCTGGCCATGACAGTACAGGGTTGTTGTGTACTAACCCGTCTGCTCGGGGACGACTGACCCGTCTGCTCGGGGACGACTGACCCGTCTGCTCGGGGACGACTGACCCGTCTGCTCGGGGACGACTGACCCGTCTGCTCGGGGACGACTGACCCGTCTGCTCGGGGACGACTGACCCGTCTGCT
The DNA here is from genome assembly GCF_045679555.1 of Salvelinus alpinus. Classification (NCBI taxonomy): domain Eukaryota; kingdom Metazoa; phylum Chordata; class Actinopteri; order Salmoniformes; family Salmonidae; genus Salvelinus; species Salvelinus alpinus. The sequence continues at coordinate 3,210,869 of NC_092119.1, forward strand.
CGGGGACGACTGACCCGTCTGCTCGGAGAAGACTAACCTTAACCAGTCTGCTCTGGGACAGAGCTTCCGTTAGCTGATAATAGCCGGCTTTTGGACCCTCCCAAAAAATGAAAAGCCAATAAATAAAATTAGCGCCGGCCAATTTTTGCCTATTCAGTGATTGAAATACCAGTTGAGTAGCGCAAAAGCTGCTGCTACAGGCAGGCTGGGTAATCAGCGGAGGAGACATGGGCTGTGGATGAGGACGACAGAGACCGTGTGAGAGCTGCTGCTACAGGCAGGCTGGGTAATCAGCGGAGGAGACACGGGCTGTGGATGAGGACGACAGAGACCGTGTGGGAGCTGCTGCTACAGGCAGGCTGGGTAATCAGCGGAGGAGACACGGGCTGTGGATGAGGACGACAGAGACTTCTGGCAGACAGTACAAAAGCTGCTGCTACAGGCAGGCTGGGTAATCAGCGGAGGAGACATGGGCTGTGGATGAGGACGACAGAGACCGTGTGGGAGCTGCTGCTACAGGCAGGCTGGGTAATCAGCGGAGGAGACACGGGCTGTGGATGAGGACGACAGAGACTTCTGGCAGACAGTACAAAAGCTGCTGCTACAGGGAGGCTGGGTAATCAGCGGAGGAGACATGGGCTGTGGATGAGGACGACAGAGACCGTGTGGGAGCTGCTGCTACAGGCAGGCTGGGTAATCAGCGGAGGAGACACGGGCTGTGGATGAGGACGACAGAGACTTCTGGCAGACCGTGTGAGAGCTGCCGCTACAGGTCAAACAGCTTGTTGATTGCTGCTGGAATGAAACGGGCTTTTAGAAGTCCAAACATTGCGAAACAATTATGAATGCAATCGCAAGTTAAAAACAGTTTTGATGGGCACAATTAAAAATATCTACTAATTGAATGGGGCGGCAGGAACGGCAGGTAGCCTAGTGCTTAGAGCGTTGGACTAGTAACCGGAAGGTTGCAAGACAGAATCCCAGAGCAGACAAGGTAAAAAAAAGCTGTCGTTCTGCCCCTGAACAAGGCAGTTAACCCACTGTTCCTAGATCGTCATTTAAAATAAGAATGTGTTCTTAAGTGACTTGCCTGGTTAAATAAAAGGCCTATACACCATTGAAGTGTTTAGGCAACTGGGCAGGCTTCAGCTCGTCACACCACTTTTCAATGAGCTGGAGGCAGTATGCATTCTGAAAACATGTACATAGTCGTTTGAAACCCGAAAGATTTACTATATATTATGGAGGCATGTCTTACCTTGCTTCAAAACTAGTCTAGGCCAAAATCCACTTTCTAGGTTTTCAAATCCACTTTCTTGGTCCTAGCGTCCCATGCTGGTCCTAGCGTCCCATGCTGGTCCTAGCGTCCCATGCTGGTCCTAGCGTCCCATGCTGGTCCTAGCGTCCCATGCTGGTCCTAGCGTCCCATGCTGGTCCTAGCGTCCCATGCTAGTCCTAGCGTCCCATGCTGGTCCTAGCGTCCCATGCTAGTCCTAGCGTCCCATGCTAGTCCTAGCGTCCCATGCTAGTCCTAGCGTCTTTACATCTCCCCGCTTTCTACATTTCTAACAGGTATTACCATCTCTGTCACATGAAACCGCTTGCATGTGCGGTGCGCTTTTGACAATGATGTTCTCCTGCTAATTGCATTATAAAAACGTACATTTGCGCGAAGCCTTCTGCTTCTGCACAAAACATGAAACGTAATACAGATTGACATGATACAGAACATGAATAGAAAAGAACAGCTCAAGGACAGAACTACATAAAAAAATGTTTTAAAAGGCACACGTAGCCTACATATCAATACATACACACAAACTATCTAGGTCAAATAGGGGAGAGGCGTTGTGTCCCACGAGGTGTTTTTTGAAACCAGGTTTGCTGTTCATTTGAGCAATATGAGATGGACGGAAGTTCCATGCAATAAAGGGCTCTATGTAATACTGTACGTTTTCTTGAATTTGTTCTGGATTTGGGGACTGTGAAAAGACCCCTGGTGGCATGTCTGGTGGGATAAGTGTGTGTGTGTGTAAGTTGACTATGCAAACAATTTGATTCAAACTTTTATATTAACACATTAATGTTTCTATAAAAAGAAGACGTGATGCAGTCAGTGTCTCCTCAACTCTTAGCCAAGAGAGACTGGCATGCATATTTACATCAGCCCTCTGATTACAATTAAGAGCAAAACGGGCCACTCGGTTCTGGGCCAGCTGCAGCTTAACTAGGTCTTTCCTTGGGACCACACAACTGGACAATAATCTAGGGATGCACGATATATCGGAATCAGACGATATTAGCTAAAAATGCCAACATCGTTATCGGCCCAATATCTAGTTTAACGCCGATGTGCACAACTGATGTGCATACCTATATAAAACGTAGGTACATGACGTAATGACGACACGTAAAATTTTGCACTACACGTGCAACACAGCATTCCTAACCTAGCCCACAATGTCTGCTGTGTGGATCGAGCAGTCAACAAGTCGAGCAGTCATTTGAAAGAGTAAGAACATTTAAGCGAGACAACTCAAAAGGCGAAATCCATTAAAGCCAAGATAATGGAAGTCATTGCCCTTGACAATCAACCGTTCTCTGTCGTGGATGATGTTGGCTTTCGCCGACTGGTCGAGCACCGGTACACACTACCAACTGCGCTATTTTCCAGATGTTGCCCTACCGGAGTTGCACAGTAATAGCGTCACTGCTATTAGTTTCACAACATACATTTGGACCAGCGATGTCAGCCCCATGAGCATGCTGAGTCTGACAGCACAGTGGGTCGTCGAGGATTCCGTACTGAGGAAAGTCGTATTACATGCTCAAGAATGTGCTGGTTGTCATACCGCTGCTGCCATCTCAATAGCATTTGAGAACATGTTTGAAACTTGAACACACTAAGTCGCTCCATTCGAACAACTGGAGAAATAAGCTCCTCAACTGTGTCTGCAGCAGACGTGATACCCTCTGTCATGGCATTGAAACGCCTGCTCAACAAAACTGCCCACACAGGCTGTGAACAAGCGATCCGGTGGAATTCTGTCTTTACTGTGTCGCCACCGTGCTCGATGCTAGGTACAAGGACCGCTACTTCGATGCAGACAAGAAATAGGGTTATGTGAAACGTTACAGCCACAGCTGGACAAGATGGAAACGGACACACTGACAGTGCGCAGAGAGGAAGAGAGGCCACGGACAGACAGAGCTGAAACTTCACTGCTTGACATGTATGATGAAATCCTGGTTGAGAATGAAACGAATGAACAACCAAACAGCACAGCAAGTCAGTGAAAGAAATAGGTTTTGATTATGTTTTACTGGTAATGGGGACATACGTAAATGCCAACAAAATAACTTTTTGGTCAGTGTGGTGTGTGTGTGTGTAACCTTTATTTAACTAGGCAAGTCAGTTAAGATTATTTACAATGACGGCCTACCCCGGACGACGCTGGCCCAATTGTGCGCCGCCCTATGGGACTCCCAAACACGGCAGGATGTGATACAGCCTGGATTCGAACTCTTCTTGCACTGAGATGCAGTGCCTTAGACCGCTGTGTGTGTGAGTTAACTATTTATACTGTACTAGAATTCTTAAAAAGGCTGCTAAAATTTTAAATATCGGTTACCGTTTCTTTTGGCAAGGAAAATATTGTATATCGGTATCAGCCAAAAATGTAATAATCGGCGCATCACTAATCCCTACTGTTGACCAATCACAGGCGAAGAGGCGTAGACTTCAGCCACGAACTTTGGCTTGCCTCGAGAGAAAACCATGTGCACGAACAGCCGAAAAAACCCTTGAAGACCAAAACATTTGTCATAATATATGCACCAACTGTTTCCAACAGGAAGCATGCAGATGCCTTAAAACTACTTCCTCTTCCTGCCCAGTCAGTGAAGCCCCTCAGGATAGCTGTTAAAGATAGAGAGTCGCAGTTAGGAGAGGTTTGTTATGGTTTTGACTATGTCAGTCAGTCTCTCTCTCTTTCTGTGTGTGACAGGCCGTACTCCACGCAGGGCAGTGAAACAAACACCAAAACTTCCCCCACCACATCTCTTCACCTGGGAGGGTCCTGTTCAATAGGGCATGCAACAAAAATCAATTATTTTAAACATTTTGCAACCAATAAGAGCTTTTACGTTGTCCTTTCCTGTTTGAGTTCATTTTCTTCTTGTTTGGTGTCTTAAACACCAGACAGATTCACACCCTCCCCAGGATCATTCACACACAGCTGTGTGGAAAAAGGACAGTGCAGCATTTCCGTGTCGAACGTATCAGCTTTACAACCAGAAGCAGTTGGTTAACCAATCTGATGATTAGTATCGACAGCAACCGTTACAAAACTGTTACAGGAATCTAATGTGCGCTGCTGACAAGGAGAAAGCGGTACCACTTCAGTCTAGACATGTCCGCCATGTCCCTCACGCACCCCCCAAATGACTCCATGCCCCTCTCAACTCAGAAGTGACTCGTAAACACAAAAGTCATATCAGGGCCATGAGCCTCTATACATGGTCAGATATGTAGCTGTGTTTTTAGAGGCACAAACAGAGACAGGCAGCCACACACAGGCAGGCAGCCACACACACAGGCAGGCAGGCAGGCACACACACACACACACACAGGCAGGCACACACACAGGCAGCCACACAGGCAGGCAGCCACACACACAGGCAGGCACACACACAGGCAGGCACACACACACAGGCAGGCACGCACACAGGCAGGCAGCCACACACACAGGCAGGCAGCCACACACACAGGCAGGCAGCCACACACACAGGCAGGCAGCCACACACACACACAGGCAGGCAGGCAGGCAGGCAGGCACACACAGGCAGGCAGGCAGCCACACAGGCAGGCAGGCAGCCACACAGGCAGGCAGGCAGCCACACACAGGCAGGCAGCCACACACAGGCCGGCAGTCACACACAGGCCTAATAAATTGGCAAGTGAGATATACATTTAAAACACGACAGAGAGCATGTGGTTTACTCAGCTGGGATACAAGTCCGTACAGGTCACAGGTTCAAACGAGAGAGAAAACAGCTCAAGCCAGTGACAGACAGAGACCCGGGAACAGAGACCCGGGAACAGAGACCCGGGAACAAGTGCGAGCGATATCGTGAAAGAGATGCATCGGCCACAAGGATACAGAATGCACACGTCCTCTTGGCTAAAAATGTTTGCCTCGTAAGCTTCAATTAGGTTTGTGAAAATCAAGTTGTCTATTTAGAGAAGGGTAAACCCGACATCACTACTCCACTCTGCGACAGCTGCAGCTCACTGCTCGATCAGGACCAGATAAATACCCTGAACCAGGGCTCTCCAACCCCGTTCCTGAAGAGCTACCCTCCTGTAGGTTTACACCAGGGTTCTCCAACCCTGTTCCTGGAGAGCTACCCTCCTGTAGGTTAACACCAGGGCTCTCCAACCCTGTTCCTGAAGAGCTACCCTCCTGTAGGTTTAAACCAGGGCTCTCCAACCCTGTTCCTGAAGAGCTACCCTCCTGTAGGTTTAAACCAGGGCTCTCCAACCCTGTTCCTGAAGAGCTACCCTCCTGTAGGTTAACACCAGGGCTCTCCAACCCCGTTCCTGAAGAGCTACCCTCCTGTAGGTTAACACCAGGGCTCTCCAACCCCGTTCCTGAAGAGCTACCCTCCTGTAGGTTTAAACCAGGGCTCTCCTAACCCTGTTCCTGAAGAGCTACCCTCCTGTAGGTTTAAACCAGGGCTCTCCTAACCCTGTTCCTGAAGAGCTACCCTCCTGTAGGTTAACACCAGGGCTCTCCAACCCCGTTCCTGAAAAGCTACCCTCCTGTAGGTTAACACCAGGGCTCTCCAACCCCGTTCCTGAAGAGCTACCCCTCCTGTAGGTTAACACCAGGGCTCTCCAACCCCGTTCCTGAAGAGCTACCCTCCTGTAGGTTAACACCAGGGCTCTCCAACCCCGTTCCTGAAGAGCTACCCCTCCTGTAGGTTAACACCAGGGCTCTCCAACCCCGTTCCTGAAGAGCTACCCTCCTGTAGGTTAACACCAGGGCTCTCCAACCCCGTTCCTGAAGAGCTACCCTCCTGTAGGTTAACACCAGGGCTCTCCAACCCCGTTCCTGAAGAGCTACCCTCCTGTAGGTTTAAACCAGGGCTCTCCAACCCCGTTCCTGAAGAGCTACCCTCCTGTAGGTTTAAACCAGGGCTCTCCAAACCTGTTCACACATTTGAGCTAGGCTAAACCTGAAACTGCATCAGCTGCTTTGGCTTGCTCTCTACAGTGGACCTGGCTGGTTACTACTGTAGGAGGTTTGGCAAACCAATAGTCTAGTCACATCAGTGATTAACTGTCATGTCAATCGCTAATCAATATGTTGACAGTACTATGCTGCGAAGCTGCTAGTCATGTAGAGAGATACTACCTCACAACAACACCGTGGAAAGAATCAATTTGAGCCAAACCTGTGACTTCAGAAACACAAGACACAAAACTTGTGGTCGAGATACTTTTGCCTAGTAATGCATATTGTAGCTAATGCATATTGTTATGGGCTACGGAATAGATATGGTTTGTGACAACATTTTCCACAAGGCAAATGCGTGGTAGTAAATGACTGTCAAGGAGCCATCACTCATTTCTGTTTGGCTCTGATCTCAACTAGGGCTATAAGGTCAATGACGCTCTCGTTTTCACTTTTAGGCCTGCATCTGTTTTGAGGGCGATGTGTTCCAAAACAAGAGCGGAAAACATGATCATGTTGATAACAAAGGTGTACCAATATCAGGGCTAGGTTCATTACGTTTTGTAAATGAACGTTTACCTTTAAAACAAACGAAAGCAAACAGAGCAAACGAAACGGGGAGGAACTACCCGAATTTGTCCAATAGAAACCCTCGTTTTCGTTGTTAAATGTTTTTCCGTTTGGAGTAAACGGTTTGATGCAAAAAGTTTTGCAACAGAATAGGAGTAATGAACACACACCGGATTCTGCCTGCAACATGTAGCCATTTGACGTTCTGACTGAGCCAAGTTGCATATATTGTTGGCCTGCAGTATATTTTACAGTGGGCATTTTGGGAACATAAATCAAAATAAAGTTAAGTCAGTAGCTACTCAATCACCTCGCCAATTAACAACCACGTTTGAGATGTGTTCATAGTTAAGTTGATAAATGTAGTTACCTTTCGCAACGCTTGCACGAAGAGTCCTCGCCATTTGTGACTGTTCTCGTCACTTGAAAAGTCGTATATTTGCTGCGGCTGCATGGCTCCTTACGTTGCCGTGATCCGGACTGGACTGTAAGCATCGGCCCCGGCTGGTCCTTGTGGGTTGGTCAGTCCAGGCACGGTGGAAAAGTCAACTTGTACTAGCTAAGCTAATAGAATACTAGCTAGCTAAACCATACACCTAGTCGAGTAAGGTAATGCTAACTATTTAGAAGAAAGAAAAAGTAAATATTACCGTTAGCTAACGTTACTGGTAAGTTAGCACATTTAACAAGTGAAAAGCCTATACGCTAACATTAGTTAGCTAGAACGTGATTGTCAGAATTGACAGACGTGTTACTGTAGTTAGCTAACTGGCTAGCAACTCAAACGTTAATGGTCTCATTTACTAGCTAGAATGCTAGTTCGCCTGATGCGCTAGCTAATTAGCTAACGTTAGCTAGCTCAGGTGCTCCTCGAACGTAGTTAACTAGCTAATAAACAAGTTCGTCAGCTAGCTAACTGGCTAGCTCTATGCTATCTGAGATAGCTAGCTACCAAAATAAACATATAGCTAGCCAGCTAGCTACCTATTTCAGTTAGATGTCATGACTAAACGTATAGCTAGTATGCCTATTGTAACTTAGGTTTGATAGCTATTATCCGGTAGCTAGAGACTGAGAACACATCTGTATGTAAAGGCTGCCTCTGTCATGGCCTTGGTGGTGCACTTCGAGTTGCGTGTGGCACAAGACTCTTCATTCAATTCCAAAGAAGAGAGACTTCTAGTTAGTTCATAACCCGTCATCTTTTCCGCGTTGGTTATTCTCGCAGTCACAGAACAATCCCACTAGAATAGTCCGATGCATGTTTAGCCTGTGTCCAGTGACACAAGAAGCGCTTGTTGATGTGTTGTAATCGTTGGAGATGTTCGTCCCAACTCAAGCTCAGTGCGTGTCTGCTGAATCTCGGCCCTTCACTTGCTCACTTGGCGTCCTGCGTAGACAGCTAGTGCGTTTGCGTAAGCACAGGGAGGGATCGCCTCTTTTGTCCAGTGAAAGTGTGGGACCACAAGTTTGCACCTCATCTTATGGGTTTCGAACAAAAGAAAAAGGATATCTAGGTTATTAAAGTAAAATTACAGTTTGAATAGCTTATAAAATCAAAGACCGTCTCAGATTTTTGCATTCCTAAATCACTCTGCAACTAAATCTACATTTGTTCCACATCATTGGGAACATATTCAAATGTCTTCTTCTTCGATGGGGTTTAACAGCGGTTGGCATCGAATGTTAATGGTGCATTATCGCCATCAGTTGGACGGGGTATAGAAATTAAAAAATAAAAATACATTGCGGGAAAGGGCTAAATCGACATAATTCAAAATTAAACACATCAACTAACAAAACCCATCCCACTGCTTCAATCACTGTCCACTCCAAAATACATCCGTACACAGGCTCAGGGGCCTGTGATGGCGGAACATTCACTGACAGGATTTCTTGCACGGCCTCGGCTGTGAAATCACGAAGACCCCCAAAAACGTTCCGCTGTGTTCATAATGATTGCATTTATCTTACCCCTCGATCACACCGAACGTGTTTTTGCATTTAGGTACACCAGAAATACATTCAGTTACAATGGAACGCTGCGTTTGCGTTGCAGAGTGTTCTATGTGGTGCGCTGGGTTGCCTAGGTTACTTTCTAAATGTAATCGGTTACTAGTTACCTGTCCAAAATTATAATGAGTAACGTAACTTTTGGATTACCCCAAACTCAGTAACATAATCTGATTACATTCATTTACTTTTAGGTTACTTTCACCTTAAAAGAGGCATTAGAAGAAGACAAACATGTCCAATTGAATGACATTCAATTGCAGAAAAAAAAAATCTGTGTTAAAGTTTACCATAGCGGGTCATATATGGATGTTAATTTTAACTTTATGGGTCGGTTATGTAGACTTCTTCTAACCCATCACTTTCTACTACATATAATAATACAGCTAAATTATAACTTTAAATTAAAAACTTAAGTATATCAGAACTCCAGTCATTCCAATAAATGTTACATCCTTTGATCTTCAAGAATAGGAAATATGGAAGTATAGATTAGCCAAATAGTTTTTACCCGAACATAACTCCAAAACTCAAATAAAATTTTATTGGTCACGTACACATGGTTAGCAGATGTTAATGCGAGTGTAGCGAAATGCTTCTAGTAATATCTAACGAGTAAACTAACAAATTCACGACCTTATACACACACAATGTAAAGGGATGGAATGAGAATATGTACATATAAATATATGGATGAGCGATGGCCGTGCGGCATAGACAAGATGTAGTAGATGGTATAAAATACACTATATATACAGTTGAAGTGGGAAGTTTACATACACTTAGGTTGGAGTCATTAAAACTCGTTTTTCAACCACTCCACAAATTTCTTGTTCACAAACTATAGTTTTGGCAAGTCGGTTAGGACATCTACTTTGTGCATGACACAGGTACTTTTTCCTACAATTGTTGACAAACAGATTATTTCACGTATAATTCACTGTATCACAATTCCAGTGGGTCAGAAGTTTACATACGCTAAGTTGACTGTGCCTTTAAACAGCTTGGAAAAATGCATAAAATTATGTCTTGGCTTTAGAAGCTTCTGATAGGCTAATTGACATAATTTGAGTCAATTGGAGGTGTACCTGCGGATGTATTTCAAGGCCTACCTTCAAACTCAGTGCCTCTTTGCTTGACATCATGGGAAAATCAAAAGAAATCAGCCAAGACCTCAGAAAGAAATTGTGGACCTCCACAAGTCTGGTTCATCCTTGGAAGCAATTTCCAAATGCCTGAAGGTACCACGTTCATCTGTACAAACAATAGTACGCAAGTATAAACACAATGGGACCACGCAGCCGTCATACCGCTCAGGAAGGAGACGCGTTCTGTCTCCTAGAGATGAACGTACATTGGTGCAAAAAGTGCAAATCAATCCCAGAACAGCAGCAAAGGACCTTGCACATATGCTGGAGGAAACAGGTACAAAAGTATCTATATCCGCAGTAAAACAAGTCCTATATCGACATAACTTGAAAGGCCGCTCAGCAATGAAGAAACCACTGCTCCAAAACCGCCATAAAAAAGCCAGACTACGGTTTGCAACTGCACACACAAAGATCGTACTTTTTTTGAGAAATATCCTCTGGTCTGATGAAACAAAAATAGAACTGTTTGGCCATAATGACCATTGTTATGCTAGGAGGAAAAAAGGGGAAGCTTGCAAGCTGAAGAACACCATCCCAATCGTGAAGCACGGGGGTGGCAGCATCATGTGGTGGGGGTGCTTTACTGCAGGAGGGACTGGTGCACTTCACAAAATAGATGGCATCATGAGGGAGGAAAATAATGTGGATATATTGAAGCAACATCTCAAGACATCAGTCAGGAAGTTAAAGCTTGGTCGCAAATGGGTCTTCCAAATGGACAATGACCCCAAGCATACTTCCAAAGTTGTGGCAAAATGGCTTAAGGACAACAAAGTCAAGGTATTGGAGTGGCCATCACAAAGCCCTGACTTCAATCCTATAGAACATTTGTGGGCAGAACAGAAACAGCGTGTGAGAGCAAGGAGGCCTACAAACCTGACTCAGTTACACCAGCTCTGTCAGGAGGAATGGGCCAAAATTCACCCAACTTATTATGGGAAGCTTGTGGAAGGCTACCCGGAACGTTTGACCTAAGTTAAACAATTTAAAGGCAACGCTACCAAATACTAATTGAGTGTATGGTAACTTTTGACCCACTGGGAATGTGATGAAAGAAATAAAAGCTTAAATAAATCATTCTCTCTATTATTCAGACATTTCACATTCTTAAAATAAAGTGATGATCCTGACTGATCTAAAACGAGGAAAAAATGTCAGGAAAAGACATAGCTTGGACTATAGCCTACAAAAGCAAATTCCTGCTATTTTCCCGCGATCCATCAAACACATCATAGTGGTCCAACTCGCTCAGGTGGAACAAACTTGCGCCTTTTTTTCAATGCTGATTTGAATGTCATTTAGAAAACAGAGAAGTATCAGATGTTTTTCGCAAACATCCTTTCTAAATTACAAAGTAATCTAGTTTTTCAAAAGTGTCTGTAATCTGATTACAATATATATTTTTGCTGGTAACGGATTAGTTACCGTTTTTTTTGTTTGTTATCCGTTACTCCCCAACCCTGGTGGTGCGTAAATTGGATTTATGGAACGTATGCGCCAAACTGAATGCTTAATTAAGGCGGCTTGACAGAAATGGTAGCAGAAGGGGAATGTTGAACTGTTGTTGCACACATCCAGATGATGCTGTGTTTCATTTTGCGCAATGACACTGTCGGTTTGATCGAGGCGTTCACCGCTTCTACTGTACAGTTTATGACCATTGCAATACATGGTCCATCTTTTTAACATGTAGCATGTCACTATCCCTCGGTTTGATGAGAAACCTTCACTGTGTGGCTCTACTAGTATTGTTTCTGCCCCGCCACTCGTTCTTTCCAAGCTTCTCACCGCCTCCACATAGGAGACACGCTGGACACTTCTTGCCAACTCAGTCTCCCTCACATTAACAAGGCACTCCAGGAATTCAAGCGAATGTTATGACCATGTTTGAACAATGAATAATAATATCATAGGCCTACATGATTTCACTGAGCCAACTTCTATCATTGCGCAGTTTGGGTACTATACTGTAAGATCCTGCCCCCACGTGGACATAAAGTGACCTTGCGTACAAATTCAACATAGACAAAAATAATCATATAAACACGTTAAAACAGATATATACTGAATACAAATATAAAAGCAACATGCAACAATTTCCAAGATTTTATTGAGTTACAGTTCATATAAGGAAAATCAATAAATTGAAATAAATTCAGTAGGTCCTATGGATTTCACATGACTGGGCTGCAGTCAAGGGTGGAACTCACCCAATGGGGAGCCAGGCCCAGCCAATCAGAATTAGTTTTTCCCCCACAAAAAAGGGCTTTATTACGGACAGAAATAGTCCTCAGCAGCACACCCATCCACCCTCTGACGATGCCGCAGGTGAAGAAGCCGGATGCGGAGGTCCTGGGGGCTGGCGTGGTCATACGTGGTTGAGGCCGGTTGGACGTACTGCCAAATTATCTAAAACGACGTTGGAGGCAGGTTATGGTTTATGGTAGAGAAATGAACATTCAATTCTCTGGCAATAGCTCTGGTGGACATTCCTGCAGTCAGCATGCCAATTACACACTTCCTCAAAACTTGAGACATCTGTGGCATTGTGTGACGAGAAACTCCACATTTGAGAGTGGCCTTTTAAATTTTCCTCAGCACAAGGTGCACCTGTGTAATGATCATGCTGTTTAATCAGCTTCTCACTTTACACGTCGCTTCTATAGGTGATATTTGTGTTCCGTATAGTATCTCTTCTCTCACCTAATAACTTTGAAAAAAAAAAAAAGTTGAAAAAAAAAAGTTATCAGTTATTTCCATACAACTAGTCTGCCCTGGTCCCAGATCTGTTTTTGCTAACTTCCTTGGTCATTATCATTCATGCCAAACAGATCTGGGACCAGGCTAGTACACAGCAGGGTATAGCCTACATATACTGGTAGTGTGTCAACATCTGGCTGTGATTGGGAGTCCCATAGGGCGGCGCACAATTGGCCCCAGTGTCATCCGGGTTTGGCCGTCATTGTAAATAAGAATTTGTTCTTTAACTAACTTGCCTGGTTGAATAAAAAGTTAAATTAATACAAAATAAATAAAAAATAAAAATAAGTAGAATGACAGCAAGTGTGTATTGTTAACAATAGCTTTCTTTATTACAAAAACTACATACATTAAAAGTTTTGCAAAGGGAATGCCAATAATGTTACGAAAACTAAAGCATTTCCCTTTCTTGTCATTTAAATAAAAAACAGAAAATGTACAAAAGTGCTTACATGGTGCAAATATTGAATACAAGTAGTTAAAAAAAAAAAATGAAGGAAAAAAACCCCCCTACATTTTACACTATAATCTACTTTCTAAAATGCAACCAAGCGGGAGAGAGAGAGGACTATGAGAGTGACCAAATGGCACCCTATTCCCTAATTAGTGCACTACTTTTGACCAGGGGCCGTGCACCATATAGGGAATAGGGTGCCATTTCAGACACACACTTCATTGCATATCAGTAACCCAAAGCTGCATAGCAACCTCTGGATAGGGAAGGTAGTTCAGCCTAGCCTGGATGCCAGTCTGTTTCTGCTCTCTTGCCAACTCCAAGCATGACAATCCCATAAAGAGTTGGCAAGAGAGCAAAAACCCGACCGGCACCCAGGCTAAGGTCATCCCTGGCCTGGCTGAGCTGGATCCCACTGTCAGCATGACTACAGCAACAGTGTCTATCTCTGCTTAAAGGGGACAGTTCACCCCGTCTCTCTCTGCTTAAAGGGGACAGTTCACCCCGTCGCTCTCTGCTTAAAGGGGACAGTTCACCCCGTCGCTCTCTGCTTAAAGGGGACAGTTCACCCCGTCGCTCTCTGCTTAAAGGGGACAGTTCACCCCGTCGCTCTCTGCTTAAAGGGGACAGTTCACCCCGTCGCTCTCTGCTTAAAGGGGACAGTTCACCCCGTCTCTCTCTGCTTAAAGGGGACAGTTCACCCCGTCGCTCTCTGCTTAAAGGGGACAGTTCACCCCGTCGCTCTCTGCTTAAAGGGGACAGTTCACCCCGTCTCTCTCTGCTTAAAGGGGACAGTTCACCCCGTCTCTCTCTGCTTAAAGGGGACAGTTCACCCCGTCTCTCTCTGCTTAAAGGGGACAGTTCACCCCGTCTCTCTCTGCTTAAAGGGGACAGTTCACGCTTTCAAAGATCTCTTATTTTCAACTTCAATGGCAACCTTTATCTTGTGTCATCCTAAAAGGTTTTAAAATGTGTCTGCTATTAACATCAGTCTGACAGTGACTCGTTTCATCCTAAAAGTGTTTAAAATGTGTCTGCTATTAACATCAGTCTGACAGTGACATCATGCCATGAAAAACCCCTTTAAATCTGGCAAGAATCCTTGGGTTAATTTCCTCTATAACCTGGTTGGTTTCATGGTTGATGAAACCGTAGCCATTCCTGACATTGAATCACTTGACTGTAACCAAGACTTTAGTTGTGATGACCTCCGAACCCTAGATGACCAGAGCCCTCGGGAAGTGTTCCATTTGGGACGTAGATGACATCAGATGTCTAATGAAGTAAAAGAACTCGACGATGCAAGGCAGATTGACCAGCTGTCAAAACGTCTGGATGAAATGACAACGACCTCAAGTGTATTGAAAATAACATCAAAACTGAACTATCCCTCACGGCTAGTAAATCCAACATACCCGAATATTGCTTCGAGATGAATAAATAAAAAAGTTGAAATTATTTTCTTTGTGAACCATTCTATATTAGTTCAAACTAGAGCTGGAAATCAACCGCTAGTTAAGGCTCAGCGTTAGCAAGCCGCACTATCGTCTTAGACCAGAGCTAGTCGGCAACCAGACCTGTGACAGTCCGCTGCTCGCGACAGTCAGCTGCTCGCGACAGTCAGCTGCTTGTAAAAAAGGACCGTTTGATACAACGCTCCCATTTGCTACCAGACCTAAATATCTGATTTATTATAGTACTCGTTTTCAGTAACACCTCTAGACATTGTCTTGTCATATTGCAGTATTTCAGCTGATATGTAACAGGTTGAGAGAGGAAGTGGAAGCTCCAGAGTAAGACTGTCCATTGGTCTGAACCTTTCCTGCCTACATTCTGCTCTACCAGTCGATCGGTTTTTAGCCCATTGTGAGCAGAGGAGTCAGGGCTGGAGAGGTGGTGAACGGGGCTGGCTAGGTGGTGAACGGGGCTGGAGAAGGTGGTGAACGGGGCTGGAGAAGGTGGTGAACGGGGCTGGAGAGGTGGTGAACGGGGCTGGAGAGGTGGTGAACGGGGCTGGAGAGGTGGTGAACGGGGCTGGCTAGGTGGTGAACGGGGCTGGAGAGGTGGTGAACGGGGCTGGCTAGGTGGTGAACGGGGCTGGCTAAGTGGTGAACGGGGCTGGCTAGGTGGTGAACGGGGCTGGCTAGGTGGTGAACGGGGCTGGAGAGGTGGTGAACGGGGCTGGAGAGGTGGTGAACGGGGCTGGAGAGGTGGTGAACGGGGCTGGAGAGGTGGTGAACGGGGCTGGAGAGGTGGTGAACGGGGCTGGAGAAGGTGGTAAACGGGGCTGGAGAAGGTGGTAAACGGGGCTGGAGAAGGTGGTAAACGGGGCTGGAGAAGGTGGTAAACGGGGCTGGAGAGGTGGTGAACGGGGCTGGAGAGGTGGTGAACGGGGCTGGAGAGGTGGTGAACGGGGGTGGCTAGGTGGTGAACGGGGCTGGAGGAGAGAGGTGATCAGAGAGGCTGAGTGAAGGGTTACCGGTGATCAGAGAGGCTGAGTGAAGGGTTACCGGCGATCAGAGAGGCTGAGTGAAGGGTTACCGGTGATCAGAGAGGCTGAGTGAAGGGTTACCGGTGATCAGAGAGGCTGAGTGAAGGCTTACCGGTGATCAGAGAGGCTGAGTGAAGGGTTACCGGTGAACAGAGAGGCTGAGTGAAGGGTTACCGGTGATCAGAGAGGCTGAGTGAAGGCTTACCGGTGATCAGAGAGGCTGAGTGAAGGGTTACCGGTGATCAGAGAGGCTGAGTGAAGGGTTACTGGTGATCAGAGAGGCTGAGTGAAGGGTTACCGGTGATCAGAGAGGCTGAGTGAAGGGTTACCGGTGATCAGAGAGGCTGAGTGAAGGGTTACCGGTGATCAGAGAGGCTGAGTGAAGGGTTACCGGTGATCAGAGAGGCTGAGTGAAGGGTTACCGGTGATCAGAGAGGCTGAGTGAAGGGTTACCGGTGATCAGAGAGGCTGAGTGAAGGGTTACTGGTGATCAGAGAGGCTGAGTGAAGGGTTACCGGCGATCAGAGAGGCTGAGTGAAGGGTTACCGGTGATCAGAGAGGCTGAGTGAAGGGTTACCGGTGATCAGAGAGGCTGAGTGAAGGGTTACCGGCGATCAGAGAGGCTGAGTGAAGGGTTACCGGTGATCAGAGAGGCTGAGCCAGACAGGGCTAGTAACAGGGGACCGGTCTTTGGGCCAGACAGCTTTAGCAACTGTTCTAAGTAACAGTAACAGGGCTAGTAACTGTTCTCAGCAACAGGGCTGGGGTCAGGGCTAGTAACTGTTCTCAGTAACAGGGCTGGGGTCAGGGCTAGTAACTGTTCTCAGTAACAGGGACAGGGCTGGGGTCAGGGCTAGTAACTGTTCTCAGTAACAGGGACAGGGCTGGGGTCAGGGCTAGTAACTGTTCTCAGTAACAGGGCTGAGGTCAGGGCTAGTAACTGTTCTCAGTAACAGGGACAGGGCTGAGGTCAGGGCTAGTAACTGTTCTCAGTAACAGGGACAGGGCTGGGGTCAGGGCTAGTAACTGTTCTCAGTAACAGGGACAGGGCTGAGGTCAGGGCTAGTAACTGTTCTCAGTAACAGGGACAGGACTGAGGTCAGGGCTAGTAACTGTTCTCAGTAACAGGGACAGGGCTGAGGTCAGGGCTAGTAACTGTTCTCAGTAACAGGGACAGGGCTAGTAACTGTTCTCAGTAACAGTGCTGGGGTCAGGGCTAGTAACTGTTCTCAGTAACAGGGCTGAGGTCAGGGCTAGTAACTGTTCTCATTAACAGGGACAGGGCTGGGGTCAGGGCTAGTAACTGTTCTCAGTAACAGGGCTGGGGTCAGGGCTAGTAACTGTTCTCATGCCCGGCCAGGATGTAGAGGTTGCTCAGGGCTGTGGGGTTGTCAGTGGGCCGGCTCTCCAGAACCACCACCCTGTTAGAGAGAGAGAGGTCAGTCAGAAGCAGTACATCAGTAACACATATTAACACTGCAGGTTACAGCTGCCAGCCAGGTACAATTTATACAATAGAATTAATAGAATATAAATGAGTCAGAGAGAGTAGCAGGCAGAGAGATAAGTGGACTGGCTACATTTTAAAATGGCACTAAGTTAATATGACACTACAGATCATGAGATGTAGAGGTAGGTGCCACCCTTCCAGCAGATTGACAGATGAGATGAGGTAGGTGTCTCTGCCCACAGAGGGTACAGTCAGAGACCATAGCGCCTGATCCATCAAATGGAATTACAGAGGATCAGAGAGAGACACTCAAACCAGGCTGGCATGGCAGTGCCCAGGTGCCAGTCTGAATAAAACATGCAGGTTGGTAGAGCAGAGTAGAGGATGTTGCAGGGGAATAGTGGAATGGTGCTGGGCCTCCTGCCCTCCAGGGGGCCTCCTGCCCTCCAGGCTCCAGGGGGCCTCCTGCCCTCTCGGCTCCAGGGGGCCTCCTGCCCTCTCGGCTCCAGGGGGGCCTCCTGCCCTCTAGGCTCCAGGGGGCCTCCTGCCCCCTGCCCTCCAGGGGGTTCCTGCCCTCCAGGGGGCCTCATGCCCTCCAGGGGGCCTCATGCCCTCCAGGCTCCAGGGTCCTGCCCTGTGTCTGAGACAGATTTAGTGGTTTCTATAGTTGAGGAGAACTGGTTGCTGCACTCACCAGAGCGCCCACTCTGCTGCATTCTTGGGTACTAAATGGGATAGTGTAACCAACCAGTGGGTGGATCATTGAAGCTGTAATGTGTGAGTCACATGTATAATATGTGAAGGTTTTCAAGCCTCTTCTGATAACGTTGACATTACAATGACTCAGGATCTTATCATACTGAATAATCAAAGACTGTTGATTTGATCTGAGGCACCTGCCTTGTCATAGGAATGGAAGCCGGGAGAAAGAGATGGAAATAGAGCCACCGGGCGACCTCATCTCTCTGTAGAGAGGTCTGAAGGAGAGAGAGGAGTTGGATGTTTGGTGGTTTCCAGGCCGTGAACAATGGGATCCTGTGGAAGGACACTGGAGATAGCATCTAGCTACCAGCCCTGACCTCTACGGCTTAGAGGTCAAAAGGACACTACCTCATCTAACTAGAGAGGTGGAGAGGAAAAACTATGTAGAGAGAGAATATAGAGATGAGAAAATGAGGGAGACAAAAAGAGATGGATATGAGAGAAAGGGGGGAGAGGGAGATAAAAAGCAATGGATATGAGAGAAAGGGGGAGAGAGAAAGCGGGGGGGAGGAAACGTAAGAGACGACGGGTAAGAGAGGACAGGAAGAAGAATGACGAGTTTAAGACAGAGAGAATCACTTCCAGCACCACCCACCTGTCAGATCCTAGGAGGCGGAAGACTCTGCTGGGATCAGAAATCTCCTGGGTGACCTGCACATTAATGAAGGCATGGAACACTAATGAACATGGTAACATACACAGTATTCCATTCAGGGAATTGTTGAGGAACTACATTGAAAACCCCATCGGTACCCAAAGTTACAGCCTGATACACTTTACACAGGAGAAAGACCCTTTTCATTTCCATTAATATTAGAGATGTGTTCTTACAATCCGCCCCGTCACCCCGGCAGACCCGTACCGTCACCCCAGTAGACCCGCACCGTCCACCGTCACCCCAGTAGACCCGCACCGTCCACCGTCACCCCAGCAGACCCGCACCGTCACCCCAGCAGACCCGCACCGCCACCCCAGCAGACCCGCACCGCCACCCCAGCAGACCCGCACCGCCACCCCAGCAGACCCGCACCGCCACCCCAGCAGACCCGCACCGTCACCCCGTCACCCCAGCAGACCCGCACCGCCACCCCGGTAGACCCGCACCGCCACCCCGGTAGACCCGCACCGCCACCCCGGTAGACCCGCACCGTCACCCCGGCAGACCCGCACCGTCACCCCGGCAGACCCGCACCGTCACCCCGGTAGACCCGCACCGTCACCCCGGCAGACCCGCACCGTCACCCCTGCAGACCCGCACCGTCACCACAGCAGACCCGCCCCGTCACCCAAACAGAACAGCACCGTCACCACAGCAGACCCGCCCCGTCACCCCAGCAGACCCGCACCGTCACCCCGGCAGACCCGCACCGTCACCCCGGCAGACCCGCACCGTCACCACAGCAGACCCGCCCCGTCACCCCAGCAGACCCGCACCGCCACCCCGGTAGACCCGCACCGTCACCCCGGCAGACCCGCACCGTCACCACAGCAGACCCGCCCCGTCACCCCAGCAGACCCGCACCGTCACCACAGCAGACCCGCACCGTCACCACAGCAGACCCGCCCCGCCACCCCAGCAGACCCGCACCGTCCACCGTCACCCCAGCAGACCCGCCCCGTCACCCCAGTAGACCCGCACCGTCACCCCAGCAGACCCGCACCGCCACCCCAGCAGACCCGCACCGCCACCCCAGTAGACCCGCACCGTCACCCCGGCAGACCCGCACCGTCACCCCAGTAGACCCGCACCGTCCACCGTCACCCCAGCAGACCCGCACCGTCACCCCAGTAGACCCGCACCGTCCACCGTCACCCCAGTAGACCCGCACCGTCCACCGTCACCCCAGTAGACCCGCACCGTCCACCGTCACCCCAGTAGACCCGCGCCGTCACCCCAGTAGACCCGCACCGTCCACCGTCACCCCAGCAGACCCGCACCGTCCACCGTCACCCCAGCAGACCCGCACCGTCACCCCAGTAGACCCGCGCCGTCACCCCAGCAGACCTGCACCGTCCACCGTCACCCCAGCAGACCCGCACCGTCACCCCAGTAGACCCGCGCCGTCACCCCAGTAGACCCGCACCGTCACCCCAGTAGACCCGCACCGTCACCCCAGTAGACCCGCACCGTCACCCCAGTAGACCCGCACCGTCACCACAGCAGACCCGCACCGTCACCCCAGTAGACCCGCACCGCCACCACAGCAGACCAAAGTTGTGATCAAGGCAAAGGGTGTCTGTCTACTTTGAATAATCTCAAATATATTTTGATTTGTTTAACACTTTTTTTTATTAGATACCGAATGATTCCATATGTGTTATTTCATAGTTTTGATGTCTTCACTATTATTCTACAATGTAGAAAATAGTAAAAATAATGAAAAACCCCGGAATGAGTAGGTTTGTCCAAACTTTTGACTGGTACTGTATATCAGTGGTGTAAAGTACTTAAGTAAAAATACTTAAAATAACTACTTAAGTCGTTTTCTGGGGTGTCTGTACTTTACTATTTATATTTTTGCCAACCTTTACTTCACTACATTGCTAAAGAAAATGATGTACTTTTTACGCCGTTACTTTTTCCGACACTCAAAAGTACTTGTTACATTTGGACAGTAAAATGGGCCAATTCACACACTTATCGAGGGAACATCCCTGGTCATCCCTACTGCCTCTGATCTAGAGGACTCACTAAACACAAATGCTTCGTTTGTAAATGATATCTGAGTGTTGGAGTGTGCCCCTGCGCTTCGTAAATAAATAATTATGAAAAAAAGGATGCCATCTGGTTTGCATAATATAAGGAAATGTAAATGGTTTATACTTGAACTTTTAGTACATTTGTACATTTGATCAATTCCATTTACTTTTGATAATTATGTACATTTAAAACCAAATACTTTTAGACTTTTACTCAAATAGTATTTCACTGGGTGACTTTCACTTTGACTTGAGTCATTTTCTATTAAGGTATCTTTACTTTTACTCAAGTTTGACGACAGGGTACTTCTTCCACCACTGCTGTATACTATGGACATTTTCTGAAATGACAACGCAAAAATACAAAACAATCCTGTGTATCACCTTTAACTGTATTGTCTAGCCTTCCTCCGCCATGTCATAATCATATTTACATTTAGTGTGGTCAAGATATTGCAAACATATTCAGAGTCTGGTTGTATAGTTACCGAAGTGACCGAATGGTTTAGTTACCACGGTAACACCTACCTCGTTGGACTTGAAGCTCTTTCCCTGCATGCCGTGCTTCCAGAAGGCCAGAACGCTGTCCTGAAGGCACACTGGAGCACGAGGAGAGACGGGTAGAGGGACGTCAAGTCAAGACAGGAAGGATATCAGCATTGGTCTTTTCATTTACATTTGGATCATTTAGCAGACACTTGTATCAGTCAGTGTATTCAACCAGGTAGTAAAACAACCATATATCACAGTCTTTACAAGTAAACCTATCCTTAATAAAGCAGATATCATATACATTATTACACAGGTACTTTACACATTTACTATGCATATTATAACACTGTTACTATACACCAGGGATCATCCACTAGATTCAGCCGTGGGTCGATTTCTGGAGCGGATGGTCAAGGGGCCGGAACATAATTACAAATCATTTGTGGACAGAAAATTCCTCCGCAAGAATCCCAAACAGATGTGTTTGATTTAAAAACAATAAATCATTTCAACTTTGCTTCCATTTGTATATGATCACGTGTTGCACATTTAGGGGAATATTCAGAGGTGGAAACTTTCCGTGGGAATTAACGTGAATATATGGGAATTAACGTGAATATATGGGAATTAACGTGAATATATGGGAATTAACGTGAATATATGGGAATTAACGTTAATATATGTGAATTAACGGAAATATGGGAATTAACGGAAATATGGGAATTAATATTAATACCATTTAAATGTAGATGTTTTTTGCATTGGATATATTTACCAAATCATATGGAGACCGAAACATAAACCTTTTACCTTATCTTAAGTAGACATAATTGCAAATGATTAAATCCTTCCGAATAGAAATTTTAAAAACTATTTAGTTACGAATTGAACTTTAATTAAATGAGTTGACTCTTCACATGGGAGGATTTCACTGAACAACAAAAGAAAGGGAATATTGAATGATCCCCAATGATCCGTCACATCTCCCAAAAATGTTTTCAACATACATCTGTAAAATGATAGTCTAGAAACTAAAGCTTTGGTTGTCTTCCTCTTAGACCTCCATGTCTTCTCTCTGGACCTCCTCAATGTCCAACTCAAACAGACTCAAATTTGCCCCGGATGGCCACCAATTCTTCAACCCTTGTATTGGTCAGCCTGTTGCGTGCTTTAGTGTGGGTGTTCCCAAACAAAGGACAAGTTACACTCTGAGGCGGCTGATGTTGGTGGGATTTGGAGGATGATGGAGGCAACATGGGAAAGAACCTCAGATCCACAAAGTCCCTTCCACCAGGTGGCTGATGAGATATGTTGGCACGACTGCCATATTGCATCTCCATCCCAAAGCCCTTGCTTGGAAGTGTACTTCGCCAGACTGCCAAGAACCTTGCCCTCATCCAGGCCAAGGTGGCGAGACACGGTAGTGATGACACCATAGGCCTTGTTGATCTCTGCACCAGACAGGATGCTTTTGCCAGCATACTTGGGGTCCAACATGTACGCTGTGGTGTGTATGGGCTTCAGGCAGAAGTTGTCAAGCTTTTAAAAATGTATTTCAGAACTGCAGTTTCCTCTGCTTGGAGCAACAGTGAAGTGGGCAGGGCAGCACGGATTTATTTTCTTACATCTGCAAGCAGAGTCTGAACATCAGACAGGACGGCATTGTCTCCCTCAATCCGTGCAATGGCTACTGCTATAGGTTTCAGGAGTTTCAGACTGCTTACCACTCTCTCCCAAAATACATCATCCAGGAGGATCCTCTTGATGGGGCTGTCCATATCGGCAGACTGTGATATGGCCATTTCTCGGAGAGACTCCATCCCCTCCAGGAGACTGTCAAACATGATGACAACACCACCCCAACAGGTGTTGCTGGGCAGCTTCAATGTGGTGCTCTTATTCTTCTCACTTTGCTTGGTGAGGTAGATTGCTGCTATAACTTGATGATCCTTCACATACCTAACCATTTCCTTGGCTCTCTTGTAGAGTGTATCCCTTGTTTTCAGTGCCATGATGTCCTTGAGGAGCAGATTCAATGCATGAGCAGTACAGCCAATGGGTGTGATGTGAGGGTAGGACTCCTCCACTTTAGACCAAGCAGCCTTCATGTTCGCAGCATTGTCTGTCACAAGTGCAAATACCTTCAGTGGTCCAAGGTCATTGATGACTGCCTTCAGCTCATCTGCAATGTAGAGACCTGTGTGTCTGTTGTCCCTTGTGTCTGTTCTCTTGTAGAATACTGGTTGAGGGGGTGGAGATGATGTAGTTAATTATTCCTTGCCCACGAACATTCAACCACCCATCAGAGATGATTGCAATACAGTCTGCTTTCTCTATGATTCGCTTGACCTTCACTTGAACTCTGCATCCAGCAAATGAGTAGATAAAGCATGTCTGTTTGGAGGGGTGTATGCTGGGCGAAGAACATTCAGAAATGTCTTCCAATACACATTGTCTGTGAGCGTCAGAGGTGAACCAGTTGCATACACAGCTCGAGCAAGACATTCATCAGCATTTCTCTGAATACCGTTCCTCCATTGTGTCAAAAAAACTTCTGATTCCAGGAGGACCACGAGCTGTTGCTATCGATACGGTGTCTGATTCATCATTTTCACCTCCGTATAGAAGTAGAGGGACTTTTGTCAGAGGTTGCTTGATGTGAGCGCGCTGAGGGAACTTTATGCACTTGGCCAGATGATTCTGCAAGAATGCACTGTGGATGCAGAGGGGTTGCAATTCCATTGAATTGGGGAAGTTTAACCAAAATATGCCACAAGACCAAGAATTACCTTATGTGTATCCCACAAAAAAGGTTCACTGTTATAAGCGAACTGATGAATTTAAGCAAAATTCCCAAAATTCCCGTGCTCAACTTCCAATGGAAATTCCCGGAAAGTCGGAAGACCCTTTGCAACCCTAATCACGCGTCTCTCTAATATACGTGGGAATATTCCGGAACACATTCCTTAATTTCAAATAACTTGGAGCTGATTTCCTGGTGTTTTTACAGTCTTCTATGTCCAACATTGAAAATCCCACACACAAAAAAAAGTTGGGGGGCCAAATAAAACCAGTTGGGGAACCCTGCTACACACGTCATTACACTTCCTATACACGTCATTACACTTCCTATACACGTCATTACACTTCCTACACGCGTCATTACACTTCCTACACGCGTCATTACACTTCCTACACGCGTTATAACACTTCCTACACACGTCATTACACGTCATTACACTTCCTACACACGTCATTACACTTCCTACACACGTCATTACACTTCCTACACACGTCATTACACTTCCTACACACGTCATTACACTTCCTACACACGTCATTACACTTCCTACACACGTCATTACACTTCCTACACACGTCATTACACTTCCTACACACGTTATAACACTTCCTACACACGTCATTACACTTCCTACACACGTCATTACACTTCCTATACACGTCATTACACTTCCTACACACGTCATTACACTTCCTATACACGTCATTACACTTCCTATACACGTCATTACACTTCCTATACACGTTATAACACTTCCTTATACACGTTATAACACTGAAGGATGTACAGTAGAAGGTGAATAAGAGAGCACATCTTACCAACGGATCCAATGGTGAAGTCAAAGCTGAGCTCTGAGGCTAGCTTCTTGTTGGACTTCAGTCTTCCCTGGAGGTTAACGATCTTGAGATTTTCTAGAAGAGGAAGAGAATCTTTTAGAATAGTGGGCCGGATTAAAAACAGACATTTATATGAGCAGGGAAAACTTTCCTCAGGGCAGTGCACTACTTTAGACCAGAGCCCTACGGTGACCAGAAACCTATGAGCTCTGGTCAAAAGTAGTGCACTACACCGGGAATCGGGTGCCATTTGGAACACATCCTGAGTGCAGGTCAAGAGGTTATCATCTCTATGGGGTCAGAGGTCATACTTACTGTCCAGGCACACTAGCACGGTGTCCCTCTCCAGCTGGGTCACGTGGATGGCGTCCACTGCTTGACCAGCTAGGGGGGAGACATATAGAACGGTCACCATGGAGATATCCCTTCTGGCATCCAATAATAGGTAACCGATAGAAACGGTTTGTTTCAATATGCACATACCAGTGACGGTCAGTGCCTTTTAAGAGGGAGGGAGGGAGGACGATTATTTTCTTAATGAGCATGGCCTTGTTGCTATAACAGCATATTGGATGACTTGTTATTCGTATTCCATTCACCCAGTTCAATGTTAACATGGATAGGTTTAGACTCGTCTAGACCACAGTCATTTAGCATAGTCAGATCAGGACCTAACACAAAGGACAACTCAGAGTATGCTATTCTGATCTTCTGAAATAGACCACATTTTCTTCATTATAGACCTGTCTAAAATAAACAATGGATTCATTGTGAAGGTTTAGGCTATATTAAATGGATTTATTAGACTTTTTAAAACGTAGATGTTCCAAAGGTCTGCATCAGTGGCTTGTAGGCCGTGTGGAAGCCAGGAGACGCTAAATGTGTATGTTAATTAACGGTCAATTACCTTGAGAACGGTTATTTGCTTGACTATCACAGCTGACAAAATGTCATGACCACCACAGCCCTAGTTGAGGCTGATTGTTTCTCTGTGCAGTGCAGGTAAGGTAGTAGTGTAGTAGGGTAAGGTAGTAGTGTAGTAGGGTAAGGTAGTAGTGTAGTAGGGTAAGGTAGTAGTGTAGTAGGGTAAGGCTGGTCCTCTCACCACTGGTGTCCCCCAGGGCTCTGTTCTAGGCCCTCTCCTATTCTCGCTATACACCAAGTCACTTGGCTCTGTCATATCCTCACATGGTCTCTCCTATCATTGCTATGCAGACGACACACAATTAATCTTCTCCTTTCCCCCTTCTGATAACCAGGTGGCGAATCGCATCTCTGCATGTCTGGCAGACATATCAGTGTGGATGACGGATCACCACCTCAAGCTGAACCTCGGCAAGACGGAGCTGCTCTTCCTCCCGGGGAAGGACTGCCCGTTCCATGATCTCGCCATCACGGTTGACAACTCCATTGTGTCCTCCTCCCAGAGCGCTAAGAACCTTGGCGTGATCCTGGACAACACCCTGTCGTTCTCAACCAACATCAAGGCGGTGACCCGTTCCTGTAGGTTCATGCTCTACAACATTCGCAGAGTACGACCCTGCCTCACACAGGAAGCGGCGCAGGTCCTAATCCAGGCACTTGTCATCTCCCGTCTGGATTACTGCAACTCGCTGTTGGCTGGGCTCCCTGCCTGTGCGATTAAACCCCTACAACTCATCCAGAACGCCGCAGCCCGTCTGGTGTTCAACCTTCCCAAGTTCTCTCACGTCACCCCGCTCCTCCGCTCTCTCCACTGGCTTCCAGTTGAAGCTCGCATCCGCTACAAGACCATGGTGCTTGCCTACGGAGCTGTGAGGGGAACGGCACCTCCGTACCTTCAGGCTCTGATCAGGCCCTACACCCAAACAAGGGCACTGCGTTCATCCACCTCTGGCCTGCTCGCCTCCCTACCTCTGAGGAAGTACAGTTCCCGCTCAGCCCAGTCAAAACTGTTCGCTGCTCTGGCACCCCAATGGTGGAACAAACTCCCCCACGACGCCAGGTCAGCGGAATCAATCACCACCTTCCGGAGACACCTGAAACCCCACCTCTTTAAGGAATACCTAGGATAGGATAAAGTAATCCTTCTAACCCCCCCCCCCCCCCCCCCTTAGAGTTAGATGCACTATTGTAAAGTGGTTGTTCCACTGGACATCATAAGGTGAATGCACCAACTTGTAAGTCGCTCTGGATAAGAGCGTCTGCTAAATGACTTAAATGTAAATGTAATGTTAAATGAGAACGTAGAATCGTCTAGACTAGAAGTGGATTAGGCAACCCTAGTCCTGGAGTGGAGAACGTAGAATCGTCTAGACTAGAAGTGGATTAGGCAACCCTAGTCCTGGAGTGGAGAACGTAGAATCGTCTAGACTAGAAGTGGTTTAGGCAACCCTAGTCCTGGAGTGGAGAACGTAGAATCGTCTAGACTAGAAGTGGTTTAGGCAACCCTAGTCCTGGAGTGGAGAACGTAGAATCGTCTAGACTAGAAGTGGTTTAGGCAACCCTAGTCCTGGAGTGGAGAACGTAGAATCGTCTAGACTAGAAGTGGATTAGGCAACCCTAGTCCTGGAGTGGAGAACGTAGAATCGTCTAGACTAGAAGTGGTTTAGGCAACCCTAGTCCTGGAGTGGAGAACGTAGAATCGTCTAGACTAGAAGTGGATTAGGCAACCCTAGTCCTGGAGTGGAGAACGTAGAATCGTCTAGACTAGAAGTGGATTAGGCAACCCTAGTCCGGGAGTGGAGAACGTAGAATCGTCTAGACTAGAAGTGGATTAGGCAACCCTAGTACGGGAGTGCCGCAGGCACTTACAAGTTTTTGATTTTACCGACCTTAAAGACCAGGTGTGTTGAATTGAATCAATCTCTGACCCGGTCAATTAGCTCAGTTGGTCAGTTGTGGTGCCTCGTTGGGACAAAATCCTCCAGGAACAGGGTTGTAGTGATGTGTGGGACAGATGTTTGTTCACCCGCACACGCCTGCAATTGCTAATAATCCATCCGCAACCGCCCGACGGTGAAAAGCCCCCGACTACACGACGGTGAAAATCCCCCCCCCGACTACATGACGGTGAAAAGCCCCCCCGACTACATGACGGTGAAAAGCCCCCCCGACTACATGACGGTGAAAAGCCCCCCCGACTACACGACGGTGAAAAGCCCCCGACTACACGACGGTGAAAAGCCCCCGACTACACGACGGTGAAAAGCCCCCGACTACACGACGGTGAAAAGCCCCCCGACTACATGACGGTGAAAAGCCCCCGATTACACGACGGTGAAAAGCCCCGACTACACGACGGTGAAAATCCCCCCCCCCCGACTACATGACGGTGAAAAGCTGAGGCCCTCACCCGTCCCTAACCCACAAATATAGAAGATATGCTGTCCAGTCAGATGGTTGAGAGATTTTTTTGACAAGCCATTTTAGATACGTCTGTTTCTGCTTATAACGTCATAAATCAATAGAATAAAGGCTTCACTTATAGTCGACATTGGTAAAGTTTCCTCTTTCATCTCTGCTTCTCTCAAGCAGCAAAGACTTTTAGGGACCGGGGAGAAAATGCAAAAAATAAAATAGCAAAATTATTCCAAATGACATCAGTTCGACCCGGGTTATAAGGAAATTAAAAGCTGTTAAAACGAACCAACGTGCTTTTAGATAAGATTTCAGTTTGACTTGGATGCATATTTTATGTGGTTGAAATACTAAAATCAGCTTTTATAATGCTGATAAAGATCGTATTACAAACGATCCCTAACTACAGATTCATTCTGTCAAGACGCTGAAAGAATCACATTTCTCCTCTCCTGTTCCAGAGTAAAAACTAACATTTTGATGCATAATTTCACTACATGAAATGCTTAATTCAGCAGGAGATAATATTAGGGCTATGTGAGAGGTTACAGACCTACAGTCAGTGTCCAGAGTTCAGTCAGGCTACTATTCCATTTAAACCCATCTCAAACAGTACAGTTCTCCCTTGACGTTTGCATTTATGAAAAATCCCTGTCTTGTGACTGAAGAATTCGTATAGCGCCTCACAATCATCACGTCGTAAACACATAGTCGACACTGCTAGTATCCTCTTTTACCACGTCTCTCTCCCAAACATTAGACTGTTCTGGCCCCGCCTCCCTTCTCTTTATTTTCAACTTTACATCTCGTAGCTTTTCTTTTGAATTAAACTCCAACGTTGTCCTTTTTGCCTCAGTGGATCAACTTAACTTTTTCCCAAAAGCATTTGGCAATTGGCGTGTATTGGGCGAGCGTACAGTTAAGCCCTAAAGCATAGGCTATACGCACTAATGCCATATAAAACTAATGAAGAAAATAACTCAATGTAGCCTATAGATATGAATGTTGTGTTTCTGTGTGTGAATTCCTTACTTGATCCCATCTCAGTGAACCAGGAAGAGCAGGAGTTGAGGTTGATGGTCTCAAAGCGGACCACCTGGCCTGGCTCCGTGGCCTGGCTGACCGCTATACACACCATGGGGTATTCCTGCTCTGGAACCACCAACATCTCAAACACCTTCAGAGGGCTGGGCAGGGGGAAGTCAAAGTGCTGAGGGACAGATCATCAGAGGAGAGAGAGAGAGGTGTGAGAAAGCAAGGAGGGAGAAAGGAAAGGGAAAGGAGAGATAGGATGGAGAGAGAGGAGAGGTAGGAGAGAGAGAGAGCGAGGATGGAGAGGAGAGAGAGGAGAGAGTGAGAGAGGATGGAGAGGAGAGAGAGGAGAGAGAGGAGAGAGTGAGAGAGGATGGAGAGGAGAGATAGGAGAGAGAGGAGAGAGTGAGAGAGGATGGAGAGGAGAGAGAGGAGAGAGAGGAGAGAGTGAGAGAGTGAGAGAGGATGGAGAGGAGAGAGAGGAGAGAGAGGAGAGAGTGAGAGAGTGAGAGAGGATGGAGAGAGAGAGAGAGAGAGAGAGGAGAGAGTGAGAGAGGATGGAGAGGAGAGATAGGAGAGAGAGGAGAGAGAGTGAGAGAGTGAGAGAGGAGAGAGAGGAGAGAGAGGAGAGAGAGGAGAGAGTGAGAGAGATGGAGAGGAGAGAGTGAGAGAGTGAGAGAGTGAGAGAGGATGGAGAGGAGAGAGAGGGATGAGGCTCTGGAAGTAATGCTGAGGAGGTAAAGTGGGTCCTACTAAAGGATGAGATGTTTCTTTGTCTGTTTGCACAGAAATGTGCCTTGCATCACAATGGTCCATTATCACAAAAAACAGGTACAGAAAAATGTCTGTTTTAACATGGTAAACAAGTAAACGATGCATGCTGTTGGATGCAGAAAATATAACATTCCATTTTTTTTTTTTAAATATGCTTCTTGATTTGTCGTGCGAATCCTCACAGACCATCTAACAGAACCTTTTTTACCCAGTGGGACAAACACTGAACAAAAATATAAAAGCAACATGAAACAATCTAAGATTTTACATTTCATATGAGGAAATCAGTCAATTGAAATACATTAGGCCCTAATCATCTATGGATATCACATGACTGGGAATACAGATATGCATCTTGTTGGTCACAGATACCTTAAAAAAGGGAGGGACGTGGATCAGAAAACCAGTTAGTATCTGGTGTGACCATTATTTGCCTCATGCAGCGTGAACACATCTCCTTCACATAGAGTTGATCAGGCTGTTGATTGCGGCCTGTGGAATGTTGTCCCACTCCTCTTCAATGGCCGTGTGAAGTTGCTGGATATTGGCGGGAACTGGAACACTCAGTCGTACACGTCGATCCAGAGCATCCCAAACATGCTCATTGGGTGACATGTCTGGTGAGTATACAGGCCATGGAAGAACTGGGACATTTTCAGCTTCCAGGAATTGTGTACAGATCCTTGGGACACGGGGCCGTGCATTATCATGCTGAAACATGAGGTGATCTCATCATGGTATCTCTGCGAATTCATATTGCCATCGATAAAATGCAATTGTGTTGTAGCGTATGTCTGCCTATACCATAACCCCACCGCCACCATGAGGCACTCTGTTCACAACGTTGACGTCAGCAAACCTCTCGCATAAACAACTCCATACACGCTGTCAGCCATCTGTCCAGTACAGTTCAAACCAGGATTCATCCATGAAGAGCACACTTCAGAGTGCCAGTGTTCATCAGAGGTGAGCATTTACCCACTGAAGTCGGTTACGACGCTGAACTGCAGTCAGGTCAAGACCCTGGGGAGGACGACGAACACGCAGATGAGCTTCCCTGAGACGGTTTCTGACAGTTTGTGTATAAATTCTTCAGTTGTGCAAAACCCACTGTTTCATCAGCTGTCCGGGTGGCTGGTCTCAGACGATCCCACAGGTGAAGAAGCTGGATGTGGAGGTCCTGGGCTGGCGTGATTACACGCGGTCTGCGGTTGTGAGGCTGATTGGACGTACTGCCAAATTCTCTAAAACGACATTGGAGGCGGCTTATGGTAGAGAAATGAACATTCAATTTCCTGCCAACAGCTCTGGTGGACATTCCTGCTGTCAGCATGACAATTACACGCTCCCTCAAAACTTGAGACATATGTAGCTTTGTGTTGTGTGACAAAACTGCACATTCTAGAGTGGCCTTTTATTGTCCCCCAGCACAAGGTGCACCTGTGTAATGATCATGCTGTTTAATCAGCTTCTTGATATGACACACCTGTCAGGTGGATGGATTATCTTGGCAAAGGAGAAATACTCACTAACAGGGATATAAAACACATTAGTGAGATTCAGAGAAATACGTTTTTTTTGTGCCGCTTCAGCTCATGAAACCAACAACTTGACATGTTGCGTTTATGTTCAGTATAGATAAAAGGACTGACCTTGATAAGCATGAACCTCTGCATGGGTTCATACCACTGTAGCAGGACTATCCCAGACTGCAGCGCTCCACACAGGTACTTATGGCCCGTATAGGGGTTCCTCACTGTGAGGGGAAGAGAGTAACCCAGAGAGAGAGAGAGAGAGAGAGAGAGAGAGGAGGTCGAGGTAAGTCAAAGTATAGGACTTGATATTTGCTCTGTCCAGGACCATGGGGGATGTGGAACTCACCAATGCAACACTTGTGACAGCCCTTTGTGTCAGGGATCTTCGTTGTCAAGGCAAACCTCCTGCAGAGAGAAAACAGTCAGGCTGGACCAACACACAGTCATACAGCCTGGGGTCAACACACAGTCACACAGCCTGGACCAACACACAGTCACACAGCCTGGACCAACACACACAGTCACACAGCCTGGACCAACACACAGTCATACAGCCTGGCGTCAACACACAGTCACACAGCCTGAGATCAACACACAGTAACACAGCCTGGGGTCAACACACAGTCACACAGCCTGGACCAACACACAGTCATACAGCCTGGGGTCAACACACACAGTCATACAGCCTGGGGTCAACACACAGTCATACAGCCTGGGGTCAACACACAGTCATACAGCCTGGGGTCAACACACACAGTCACACAGCCTGGGGTCAACACACAGTCATACAGCCTGGGGTCAACACACAGTCACACAGCCTGGGGTCAACACACACAGTCATACAGCCTGGGGTCAACACACAGTCACACAGCCTGGACCAACACACAGTCATACAGCCTGGGGTCAACACACAGTCATACAGCCTGGGGTCAACACACAGTCATACAGCCTGGGGTCAACACACACAGTCATACAGCCTGGGGTCAACACACAGTCATACAGCCTGGGGTCAACACACAGTCACACAGCCTGGACCAACACACAGTCATACAGCCTGGGGTCAACACACACAGTCATACAGCCTGGGGTCAACACACACAGTCACACAGCCTGGGGTCAACACACAGTCATACAGCCTGGGGTCAACACACAGTCACACAGCCTGGGGTCAACACACAGTCACACAGCCTGGGGTCAACACACAGTCACACAGCCTGGGGTCAACACAGTCACACAGCCTGGGGTCAACACACAGTCACACAGCCTGGGGTCAACACACAGTCACACAGCCTGGGGTCAACACACAGTCACACAGCCTGGGGTCAACACACAGTCACACAGCCTGGGGTCAACACACAGTGTCATACAGCCTGGGTCAACACACACAGTCATACAGCCTGGGCCAACACACAGTCATACAGCCTGGAGCAACACACAGTCATACAGCCTGGGGTCAACACACAGTCATACAGCGTAGTGTCAGGCTGGGTCAACACAGTCATACAGCATAGTGTCAGGCTGGGTCAACACAGTCATACAGCGTAGTGTCAGGCTGGGTCAACACAGTCATCGGCAGGGACTGAGAAAATGGTCAGAATTGAAGGAATGATGGATGGCACTAAATACAGGAAAATTCTTGAGGGAAACCTGTTTCAGTCTTCCAGAGATTTGAGTCTGGGACGGAGGACCCTAAGCATACAGCTAAAGCAACACTCTAATGGTTTAAGGGGAAACTGTCGTGGCTGAATCAGAATTAGTTAGGTAACATAGATAAATAAGATGTTTTATTTACTTCCATATTATGCTTATGTGGGATACTTGTCAGTTCGAATGTCTCTTTTGAACTATACTGTCGGCAGTTGCATTTTCCGTTCTCAGCGAGGGCTTAGTCACTTGGGGCCCAGATAGGGGAGAGGTCAGGCTTGTCTTCATATGTCAATGTATCTGTTAAACCATGTGATGCTATGAAGAATATCATAAGGGGAGGAGGACAGAATGGAGGCTTGTCTTCTTATGGGAATGTGTCTGTAACTATTGTATGTCCCCTCTGAGGTTGCCCTTATCTTGACCTAGTATATGACCTAAGAGGATCACTGTCTTTTCTGATCTTGTCCAGGAGGGGGTGTATTTGAGATGGGAGTATCTAGAATTGACAATTGATATATGCCATTGGATGAGGTAATGTTTTGGTACCAAGCACGAGATTGGAACCTCGTCTGAGGAGACCAAACTGAACGATAATTTATAGCTAATGCTATCTAGCTATGGGATACTCCTCTTTCAAGTAAAAGGTTCTTTGTAATGTTCATAAGATCTGTTATTCGTCATGTGAGTTGAGAGGGGTGTGTCTTGGCTATAAATTATACTAAGAATTGTTTTGTAGGAACTCTCAGAGAATTCCTTTATAGACACTGAATTGATCTGAGAGTCAAAAAGGGCTATGGTGAAGCTCATATATAATTAGAGATGGACTTTATAATATAACTCTGACTTGTGTGTGGTTGGCTGTAATACAGGAAATTACCACAACAAAACATTTAAATGTCTTGGAATGGCCTAGTCAAAGCACAGACCTCAATCCAATTGAGAATATGTGGTATGACTTAAAGATTGCTGTACACCAGCGGAACCCATCCAACTTGAAGGAGCTGGAGCAGTTTTGCCTTGAAGAATGGGCAAAAATCCCAGTGGCTAGATGTGCCAAGCTTAGAGAGACATACCGCAAGAGACTTTCAGCTGTAATTACTGCAAAAGGTGGCTCTACAAAGTGTTGACTTTGGGGGGGGGGGGGTGAATAGTTATGCACGCTGAAGTGTCGTTTTTTTTGTCTTATTTCTTGTTTGTTTCACAATAAAACATATTTTGCATCTTCAAAGTGGTAGGCATGTTTTATAAATGAAATGATACAAACACCCCAAAAATGTATTTTAATTCCAGGTTGTAAGGCAACAAAATAGGAAAAACTCCAATGGGGCTGAATACTTTCACAAGCCAGTGTATCTCCCCATTTCATGCCTACTGAACACGACACAGTCATATACAGTCATATACAGTCAACACAGCCTCTGTTGAGGACAATAGAATAGACCCCCGTGTCTCTCACTTGGGTGACATCTTGTCTGGGAAGCGGTGTGTGTGTGTGTGTCACCTTGGTAACATCTTGTCTGGGAAGTGGTGTGTGTGTGTGTGTCACCTTGGTAACATCTTGTCTGGGAAGCGGTGTGTGTGTGTGTGTCACCTTGGTAACATCTTGTCTGGGAAGTGGTGTGTGTGTGTGTGTCACCTTGGTAACATCTTGTCTGGGAAGCGGTGTGTGTGTGTGTCACCTTGGTAACATCTTGTCTGGGAAGCGGTGTGTGTGTGTGTGTCACCTTGGTAACATCTTGTCTGGGAAGCGGTGTGTGTGTGTGTCACCTTGGTAACATCTTGTCTGGGAAGCGGTGTGTGTGGAACTGAGAGGCGAGGCCAGGCTTCTTCAGCTGCTCAAACAGACCAATCAGGTTATGCGAGTGGAGCTGGAAAGTCTTCCCTGTGATCACATAAACAATCACATTATAGGAAAAACAGGGATGTAATGCACCCTATTCCCTATGTAGGGCACAACTGTTGACCGGGGGGGGGGGGGGGGGGAGAAGTGCACTATATAGGGAATATAATGTCATTTGGGACATAGACATGTTGTTGTTTCTGGGGGGGGTCACATCTCTGACAGTGGTCATGACATCTCCCCAAAACATTCCTGTATAGTTGAACAGACGACAACACAGAGACAGATTGAAGGACTAGGGAAACGAGATCAACAGAGGAGACATGGCAGAAACACTGAGTATTATTATTAGACGTATTCACCATCAACAGCAATTTAGTTTTAAGGAGCTATATGATATCATATTAACTTGTATCTGAACATACAGGCATGTGGCTGGAGTTAGCTTGATGTTGAAAAGGGGAGGGGTAAGGATGCAAAATCCTGGTTATTTTACCCAAATTCCCTCTGTTTTCGAGAAATCCCGTTTGGAGGATTCCTGGATTTCCTTCTTATTCCATACTGATTCCAGGAATATTCTAACTAGGATTTCTTGAGAAAAAAACAGGAATTTTGGGACAGTAACCAAAATGTTGCATCCCTAGTTAGGGGTGAACAAGGGGTGGGATAAAATACAGAGGTATGACGATGAGGGGTGTGACTGCGATGATGATGATTTGTGAATGTGATGATTACCTTCTGATGAAGCCGGTTAGTAGAATACCAAATCAAGCCAGACCAGAGGAAGAGGAAGAGGGACAGAGCCCAAGAGGAAGAGAAGAAGAAACCAGAGATTAGATACTCTCTGAGCCGGGGCATAGGGCCTACTCTTCAGTAGGATGGCACTACACATCACACTGAACTTTACCTAGGCAAAATCCCAACTCCCTCTCATGTCTCCTAAAGTGTGCACTTGTTCACTTCCCTTCACCGATTTGAAATGAAATAACTGGTATAAGAAATATTGTTAAAGCTCTGACGAAAGTCGTGAGGCCGATACGTAAAGCTTAATAAAGAGCACTGTTACTATCCCCCCCCCACCCCCCTCATTTTCTTCAACTGTTACCATGCATCTGCAACAAAGATAGCTCAGATGTGCGAGTGCCTTTTGACGGAGAAATATGGTAGAAACTCCCATTAGCCTCCACCAACCCAACACTTTTAGACTTTTGGAGGGAGTAGCAAACAAGTGTACACTTCAGGAGAAAGGAGATAGTATTGGGGACTTACTCCAAGTATTAATTTACAATAAAGTAAGAAATGTTTACTTTCACTTTCTTACAACAGATAAATTCAGCAACCAAGTGGTTAAAACCCAGATATACAGTATTTAGATTTTTTTAACCTTTCATGTTTTTTTTTTTTTTACCCCTTTTGTCTCCCCAATTTCGTGGTATCCAATTGGTAGCTACAGTCTTGTCTCATCGCTGCAACTCCCGTACGGACTCGGGAGAGGCGAAGGTCGAGAGCCGTGCGTCCTCCGATACACAACCCAACCAAGCCGCACTACTTCTTGACACAATGCCCATCCAACCCGGAAGCTAGCCGCACCAATGTGTTGGAGGAAACACCGTACACCTGGCGACCTGGTCAGCGTGCACTGCTCCCGGCCCGCCACAGGAGTCGCTAGTGCGCGATGTGACAAGGATATCCCTGCCGGCCAAACCCTCCCCTAACCCGGACGACGCTAGGCCATACCCTCCCTAACCCGGACGACGCTAGGCCAAACCCTCCCTAACCCGGACGACGCTAGGCCATACCCTCCCTAACCCGGACGACGCTAGGCCAAACCCTCCCTAACCCGGACGACGCTAGGCCATACCCTCCCTAACCCGGACGACGCTAGGCCAAACCCTCCCTAACCCGGACGACGCTGGGCCAATTGTGCGCCGCCCCACGGACCTCCCGGTCGCGGCCGGCCTGCGACAGAGCCTGGGCTCGAACCCAGAGTCTCTGGTGACACAGCTAGCGCTGCGATGCAGTACCTTAGACCACTGCGCCACCCGGGAGGTTGTTTACCTTTATTTAACCAGGAAAAGCTCAGTGTGCTGATAAGCTACACATTGGGACATGCATCATATAGCTACAATTAAGAGTTCTTCTTCTCTCACATAAAACGATCTACATTGCTACTGTATCCAGGAGTTTTACAACCACTGGTCTGGTCCATGATCTCTTTCTCTACGCCGTACAGCAGGCCATGAAGACAGACGTGTTATTCATGACTCACTGTGTGTCGTGTTGAGGTTGTTCTCCTAATAGATTTTAGACAGACTGGTATCTATTCCACTGGGGCCGGTCACATCATCTGGGTATCTTTTACATACAATTTCACGCCATAAAGACATTCAAGACGACAAAACTACGATACACTTTATAGAAGTTGTCTCCAATAGCTTTTGAACAACATATTTCTGGCTGCTGTAGGATATATATGATGTGATTACCAGAGCTTTCTGTCTGCTGTAGGATATATATGTGATTACCAGAGCTTTCTGGCTGCTGTAGGATATATATGATGTGATTACCAGAGCTTTCTGGCTGCTGTAGGATATATATATGATGTGATTACCAGAGCTTTCTGGCTGCTGTAGGATATATATGGATGTGATTACCAGAGCTTTCTGGCTGCTGTAGGATATATATGATGTGATTACCAGAGCTTTCTGGCTGCTGTAGGATATATATGATGTGATTACCAGAGCTTTCTGGCTGCTGTAGGATATATATGATGTGATTACCAGAGCTTTCTGGCTGCTGTAGGATATATATGATGTGATTACCAGAGCTTTCTGGCTGCTGTAGGATATATATATGATGTGATTACCAGAGCTTTCTGGCTGCTGTAGGATATATATGGATGTGATTACCAGAGCTGTCTGTCTGCTGTATGATATATACATGATGTGATTACCAGAGCTTTCTGTCTGCTGTATGATATATACATGATGTGATTACCAGAGCTTTCTGTCTGCTGTAGGATATATATGGATGTGATTACCAGAGCTTTCTGGCTGCTGTAGGATATATATGATGTGATTACCAGAGCTGTCTGTCTGCTGTATGATATATACATGATGTGATTACCAGAGCTGTCTGTCTGCTGTATGATATATACATGATGTGATTACCAGAGCTTTCTGGCTGCTGTAGGATATATATGATGTGATTACCAGAGCTGTCTGTCTGCTGTATGATATATACATGATGTGATTACCAGAGCTGTCTGTCTGCTGTAGGATATATATGGATGTGATTACCAGAGCTGTCTGTCTGCTGTATGATATATACATGATGTGATTACCAGAGCTTTCTGTCTGCTGTATGATATATACATGATGTGATTACCAGAGCTTTCTGGCTGCTGTAGGATATATATGATGTGATTACCAGAGCTGTCTGTCTGCTGTATGATATATACATGATGTGATTACCAGAGCTGTCTGTCTGCTGTATGATATATACATGATGTGATTACCAGAGCTGTCTGTCTGCTGTATGATATATACATGATGTGATTACCAGAGCTTTCTGGCTGCTGTATGATATATACATGATGTGATTACCAGAGCTTTCTGGCTGCTGTATGATATATACATGATGTGATTACCAGAGCTTTCTGTCTGCTGTATGATATATACATGATGTGATTACCAGAGCTGTCTGTCTGCTGTATGATATATACATGATGTGATTACCAGAGCTGTCTGTCTGCTGTATGATATATACATGATGTGATTACCAGAGCTTTCTGGCTGCTGTAGGATATATATGATGTGATTACCAGAGCTGTCTGTCTGCTGTATGATATATACATGATGTGATTACCAGAGCTGTCTGTCTGCTGTATGATATATACATGATGTGATTACCAGAGCTGTCTGTCTGCTGTATGATATATACATGATGTGATTACCAGAGCTTTCTGGCTGCTGTAGGATATATATGATGTGATTACCAGAGCTGTCTGTCTGCTGTAGGATATATACATGATGTGATACCTGTATCTGTCTTACTGACAGGGCCTAAAATTAACATCTGCCAAAAGGTAGATTTGACAAGATGTCCATTTCACCAGCCACATTGTCAGGTGGGTCCACAGTGAGAACATTGCACTCGCATTTGTGAATAAAAATAGTCAAGTATGATCACATTTATAGTTAAATAAATGCTGCAGTCACTGTTTTCAAAGTATTTCTGCCATTTTGTTTCATAGCTGGTAAATTAAAATCGCACAAAGTCAAATAACTACGAATCCTATATAGCCCATTTCACCTCCCGCTTCAACATCTTTTCTATTTTACTTTGTTTTGTTCACAAGCTAGGTTGTTTTTCAATGTTTGAGCTTCCAAGGGAAGAGAAGACCAAACATGGCTACTAGTCAGACTCACTGTCACAGGCAGTGACTCAAGTCACGTTACCATAGTAACCTTCCACCCTTAAAGGGGCACGTGAACATTTCTCTCTCAACTGTGATATTTAGGTTAGACTCAGGAAACAAAATTAAAAAATAAATAATATACCACATTACTTCTTAATATTAATACATGTATTGTTGTAGACAATTAAAGCACGCTCATCAGTTTTTGTCTGGTAAAAAAAATATGAGTGGCTGGTAGATTTTTAAAAATCTACCTGCCACAGTGGCTGGTGAACTAAAAAGTGAAATGTTATGCCCTGCTTACTGACTCACCTGACAGAGACATCAGGTTGTTGTTGATGATGTAGAGCCAGGTACACTTCCTGGGGAACAGCTAAAGGGGGAACATGAGACAATGAAGACATTGAATAACTCATTACTTTACGGATACAGAGGACAACAGATCTCATAATATTAGCGCTTGAAAGCAGTGATCCTAAGTCCTCCTCCTGGACAGCCCCAGTACTGCAGGTCAAAATCACTGAGTCATGGCTTGGTTATCCCCAGACAGCCCCAGTACTGCAGGTCAAAATCACCGAGTCATGGCTTGGTTATCCCAGACAGCCCCAGTACTGCAGGTCAAAATCACTGAGTCATGGCTTGGTTATCCCAGAGAGCCCCAGTACTGCAGGTCAAAATCACTGAGTCATGGCTTGGTTATCCCAGAGAGCACCAGTACTGCAGGTCAAAATCTCTGAGTCACGGCTTGGTTATCCCCAGAGAGCCCCAGTACTGCAGGTCAAAATCACTGAGTCATGGCTTGGTTATCCCAGACAGCCCCAGTACTGCAGGTCAAAATCACTGAGTCATGGCTTGGTTATCCCAGACAGCCCCAGTACTGCAGGTCAAAATCACTGAGTCATGGCTTGGTTATCCCAGACAGCCCCATGTGTTCCTACCTGTTCCATGGTGGCTTCATGCAGCTCATTCAGGTTGAGGGTATAGATCCCATCCTCTGTCCCAAATATAAGGTACTGGTCTAAAATAAAACAGTAGAAATATATTGAATAGTGTGTGACACACTCACTCAATGAAACGTTGTTGTGTGTGTGTGTGTGTGTGTGTGTGTGTGTGTGTGTAACCTTTGGTATCAGGGTGTATCCATGACGTGGCACAGTTGATTTTCAGTGGGCAGCCATCAAACACCTTGGAGAAACAGGCCCCCATCTAGAGTAGTACCATAGAGGACCAAATCAGAACGTAAACAAACCCAGATGTCTCCCTTGTCCAAAGACTGCTCCCAGGGTAAGGAAACTTAAACATGTTCATTTTGGAGGAACAAAAAATGTGTGAACTATCCATTTAAGTAGGGTCGTTAGATGGATCATGTTTAAAATGTCAGCCAGGGTATTTTAAAAAGGGAATTTGAGAGATGGATAACCACAATACACACATGACCACAAAAACTAGAGCCCACAGACAGTGACGACAGCCCACAGACAGCGACGACAGCCCACAGACAGCGACGACAGCCCACAGACAGCGACCACAGCCCACAGACAGCGACCACAGCCCACAGACAGCGACCACAGCCCACAGACAGCGACCACAGCCCACAGACAGCGACCACAGCCCACAGACAGCGACCACAGCCCACAGACAGCGACCACAGCCCACAGACAGCGACGACAGCCCACAGACAGCGACGACAGCCCACAGACCGTTACGACAGCCCACAGACCGTTACGACAGCCCACAGACCGTTACGACAGCCCACAGACCGTTACGACAGCCCACAGACCGTTACGACAGCCCACAGACCGTTACGACAGCCCACAGACCGTTACGACAGCCCACAGACCGTTACGACAGCCCACAGACCGTTACGACAGCCCACAGACCGTTACGACAGCCCACAGACAGTTACGACAGCCCACAGACAGTTACGACAGCCCACAGACAGTTACGACAGCCCACAGACAGTTACGACAGCCCACAGACAGTTACGACAGCCCACAGACAGTTACGACAGCGCACAGACAGTTACGACAGCGCACAGACAGTTACGACAGCCCACAGACAGTTACGACAGCCCACAGACAGTTACGACAGCTCACAGACAGTTACGACAGCTCACAGACAGTTACGACAGCCCACAGACAGTTACGACAGCCCACAGACAGTTACGACAGCCCACAGACAGTTACGACAGCCCAGACAGTTACGACAGCCCACAGACAGTTACGACAGCTCACAGACAGTTACGACAGCTCACAGACAGTTACGACAGCTCACATAGTTACGACAGCTCACATACAGTTACGACAGCTCACAGACAGTTACGACAGCTCACAGACAGTTATGACAGCTCACAGACAGTTATGACAGCTCACTATAAAGTATGAAGGGAATAGGGCCTAAAGTATGAAGGGAATAGGGCCTAAAGTATGAAGGGAATAGGGTCTAAAGTATGAAGGGAATAGGGTCTAAAGTATGAAGGGAATAGGGTCTAAAGTATGAAGGGAATAGGGTCTAAAGTATGAAGGGAATAGGGTCTAAAGTATGAAGGGAATAGGGTCTAAAGTATGAAGGGAATAGGGCCTCAGATTCTTGGAGACGGGCCACTCACCAGGACTTTAGGAGTGGGCGGCAGGCCGTTGATGGCTGGTTTCTGAGGAGAAACAAATAGCCACACATCAGACTGGATGAGGAGAGGAGGACATACTTACAAAAAATACAAACATATTAACCTTTATTTAACTTACGCAAGTCAGGTAAGAACAAATTGTTATTTACAATGACGGCCTACCCCGTACAAAATCGGACGACGCTGGGCCAATTGTGCGCTGTCCTATGGGACTCCCAATCACGGCCGGATGTGATACAGCCTGGATTCGAACCAGGGACTGTAGTGACGGCTCTTGCACTGAGATGCAATGCGTTAGACCACTGCGCCACTCATGAGCCCATACTATGTTGATGTGAGAAGGCTTGCCGGACTCCCAATCACGGCCGGATGTGATACAGCCTGGATTCGAACCAGGGACTGTAGTGACGGCTCTTGCACTGAGATGCAATGCGTTAGACCACTGCGCCACTCATGAGCCCATACTATGTAGATGTGAGAAGGCTTGCCAAGCCTAGTGCTGGTCCACTTTGCGTTTCCATATGATTTGAGCGTTTACTTCAAGCACACCTTTCATTTTCTGCGTCTCAAATTACACACCGTTCCTATACGGTTATCCCCTTTATAGTGAATGGGTTAGCATTTGGGTTGCAGACTCAGTGTCGTTATGTTATCATAGTCTTCTTAGTCAACTTTTTCAACAAGATCCACCATCATATTTTACAGTAGGTATGTGTTTTTTTCCCCTTCTGCTTATGCGTTCTCATTTCGACGCCAAAGAGCTTAATTTTCCATGTCATCCAACAAGATGTAAACGACTGGAGTTGACTAAAACGGCACTGACACTTGGATTGGAACTGGTGCTTTGGGGTCCGAAGACATAAAAATAGACCTCTTTGACCAAGCACACCAGGGGTAGATTTGGCGTCGAAATGAGAATGCATAAGCAGAAAATAAATCCGATTCCTACTGTAAAATATGGTATTTCTGTTTTAAATTTTAATACATTTACAACCAATTTCTATAAATATGTTTTTTTGCTGTGTCCTTATGTGATGTTAAATCTAATCCATTTTAGAATAAGGCTGTAACGTAACAAAATGTGGAAAAAGTCAAGGCGTCTGAATACTTTTTGAAAGACGTTCAACACGTAGATGTACTCACAAGGTAGTCTTTCTTCTCCGTCCTCTGTGGTCGGCTGGGACGAGTACTGGGATGGTCTCCGTTCACACCGTCATCAGGATCTGCTCAAAGACACAAGTTCCATTTACATTTTAGTCCTTCGGCAGACGCCCTTATCCAGAGTCACAATCAGTGCGTTGAACTAAAGTAGGTAAAACAACCACATATCATCATTGCAAGCAAGGAGGGAAGTTAGAGTTATATTCTAGCATAGAACTCTCTGAGGGTTAAATTTAAGCAGTTAGGCCCGAGTCGGTATGGTATATGGCCAATATACAACGGGCAAGGGCTGTTCTTAGGGATACAGCCCTTAGCCAAGGTATATTGGCCATATACCACAAAGTGCCTTATTGCTATTAGAAACTGGTTACCAATGTAATTAGAGCAGTAAAAATAAATGATTTGTCATACCCATTGGTATACGGTCGGATATAGCGCAGCTGTCAGACAATCAGCATTCGTGGCTTGAACCACCCAGTTTATAATCTAGCATAGTGTCTCAGTGTCTCCTGACCCCTCCTGTCTCAGCCTCCAGTATCTATGCTGCAGTAGTTTATGTGTCGGGGGGCTAGGGTCAGTTGGTTATATCTGGAGTACTTCTCCTGTCTTATCCGGTGTTTTGTGTGAATTTAAGTATGCTCTCTCTAATTCTCTCCTTCTCTCTTTCTTTCTCTTTCTCGGAGGACCTGAGCCCTAGGACCATGCGTCAGGACTACCGGGCATGATGACTCCTTGCCGTCCCCAGTCCACCTGGCCTTGCTGCTGTTTCAGTTTCAACTGTTCTGCCTGCGGCTATGGATCCCTGACCTGTCCACCGGACGTGCTACCTGTCCCAGACCTGCTGTTTTCAACTCTCTAGAGACCGCAGGAGCGGTAGAGATACTCTTAATGATCGGCTATGAAAAGCCAACTGACATTTACTCCTGATTATTATTTGACCATGCTGGTCATTTATGAACATTTGAACATCTTGGCCATGTTCTGTTATAATCTCCACCCGGCACAGCCAGAAGAGGACTGGCCACCCCTCATAGCCTGGTTCCTCTCTAGGTTTCTTCCTAGGTTTTGGCCTTTCTAGGGAGTTTTTCCTAGCCGCCGTGCTTCTACACCTGCATTGCTTGCTGTTTGGGGTTTTAGGCTGGGTTTCTGTACAGC
This sequence comes from Salvelinus alpinus, assembly GCF_045679555.1. Classification (NCBI taxonomy): domain Eukaryota; kingdom Metazoa; phylum Chordata; class Actinopteri; order Salmoniformes; family Salmonidae; genus Salvelinus; species Salvelinus alpinus. The sequence goes on from NC_092119.1 coordinate 3,255,119, forward strand.
ACTTCGAGATATTAGCTGATGTACAAAGGGCTATATAAAATAAACTTGATTTGATTTGCATAGAACTCTGAGGGTTATAGTCCCGGGTCGATATTCAAGGAATTCCCCTCGACCACGCCAGTGGTGGTAAAAGTACCCAAAAGTACCCAACTGTCACACTTGAGTAAAAGTAAAGATACTTGAGTCATTTCCTGTAAAAGTGAAAGTCACCCATTAAAATACTACTTGAGTAAAAGTCAAAAATGTGGTTTTAAAAATACATAAGTATCAAAAGTAAAAGTATAAATAATTTGAAATTCCTTATATTAAGCAAACCATATGGCAACATTTCCTTTTTTAATTTTTTTTAATGTATGGATAGCCAGGGGCACACTACAACACGCCAGTGAGTCCACCAGATCAGAGGCTAGTAGGGATGACCAGGGACGTTCTCTGTTTAGTGAGTCCTCCAGATCAGAGGCTAGTAGGGATGACCAGGGATGTTCTCTGTTTAGTGAGTCCTCCAGATCAGAGGCAGTAGGGATGGCCAGGGATGTTCTCTGTTTAGTGAGTCCTCCAGATCAGAGGCTAGTAGGGATGACCAGGGATGTTCTCTGTTTAGTGAGTCCTCCAGATCAGAGGCTAGTAGGGATGACCAGGGATGTTCTCTGTTTAGTGAGTCCTCCAGATCAGAGGCAGTAGGGATGGCCAGGGACGTTCTCTGTTTAGTGAGTCTACCAGATCAGAGGCAGTAGGGATGACCAGGGATGTTCTCTGTTTTGTGAGTCCTCCAGATCAGAGGCAGTAGGGATGGCCAGGGATGTTCTCTGTTTAGTGAGTCCTCCAGATCAGAGGCTAGTAGGGATGACCAGGGATGTTCTCTGTTTAGTGAGTCCTCCAGATCAGAGGCAGTAGGGATGGCCAGGGATGTTCTCTGTTTAGTGAGTCCTCCAGATCAGAGGCTAGTAGGGATGACCAGGGATGTTCTCTGTTTAGTGAGTCCTCCAGATCAGAGGCAGTAGGGATGGCCAGGGATGTTCTCTGTTTAGTGAGTCCTCCAGATCAGAGGCTAGTAGGGATGACCAGGGATGTTCTCTGTTCAGTGAGTCCTCCAGATCAGAGGCAGTAGGGATGACCAGGGATGTTCTCTGTTCAGTGAGTCCTCCAGATCAGAGGCTAGTAGGGATGACCAGGGATGTTCTCTGTTTAGTGAGTCCTCCAGATCAGAGGCTAGTAGGGATGACCAGGGATGTTCTCTGTTTAGTGAGTCCTCCAGATCAGAGGCAGTAGGGATGGCCAGGGACGTTCTCTGTTTAGTGAGTCCTCCAGATCAGAGGCTAGTAGGGATGACCAGGGATGTTCTCTGTTCAGTGAGTCCTCCAGATCAGAGGCAGTAGGGATGACCAGGGATGTTCTCTGTTCAGTGAGTCCTCCAGATCAGAGGCTAGTAGGGATGACCAGGGATGTTCTCTGTTCAGTGAGTCCTCCAGATCAGAGGCAGTAGGGATGACCAGGGATGTTCTCTGTTCAGTGAGTCCTCCAGATCAGAGGCTAGTAGGGATGACCAGAGATGTTCTCTGTTTAGTGAGTCTACCAGATCAGAGGCAGTAGGGATGACCAGGGATGTTCTCTTTATAATTTTGTGAATTGTACCATTTTCCTGCCCTATTCAAAATGTAACGAGTACTTTTTGGGTGTCAGGTGAAAATGTATGGAGTAAAAATTACATTGTTTTCTTTAGGAATGTAGAGGTGCCAAAAAATAAATAGGAAAATAAAGTACATACCCCCAAAAAACAAATCAAGTAGTACTTTCAAGTATTTTTTACTTAAGTACTTTACACCACGCCCACAAATTGGGGTAAACAAACATTACATTTTTCTAAGTAGTGAGAACGCTCGGTAGAAGAAAATTGTGTTTGAAAAAGGTAACGTTTTTGATGTGAGCCAATGGGGTAACCTAGGTAACCACAGGTTGCTTTCCTCACAGACGGGCAGGGCTGGGACCTTCTATCTATCTAATACCGACTAGGACTATATTATAGCATAAAAGTCTGAGGGTCATATCTCTAGCGTACGGGATTCTATCTGAGGGTCCTATCTCTAGCGTACAGGATTCTGAGGGTCATATCTCTAGCGTAGAGGATTCTGAGGGTCATATCTCTAACGTACAGGATTCTGAGGGTCATATCTCTAGCGTACGGGATTCTGAGGGTCATATCTCTAGCGTACAGGATTCTGAGGGTCATATCTCTAACGTACAGGATTCTGAGGGTCATATCTCTAGCGTACGGGATTCTGAGGGTCATATCTCTAGCGTACAGGATTCTGAGGGTCATATCTCTAGCGTACAGGATTCTGAGGGTCATATCTCTAACGTACAGGATTCTGAGGGTCATATCTCTAGCGTACGGGATTCTGAGGGTCATATCTCTAGCGTACAGGATTCTGAGGGTCATATCTCTAGCGTACGGGATTCTGAGGGTCATATCTCTAACGTACGGGATTCTGAGGGTCATCTCTCTAGCGTACGGGATTCTATCTGAGGGTCCTATCTCTAACGTACGGGATTCTGAGGGTCATATCTCTAGCGTACGGGATTCTATCTGAGGGTCATATCTCTAGCGTACGGGATTCTATCTGAGGGTCCTATCTCTAGCGTACGGGATTCTATCTGAGGGTCATATCTCTAGCGTACGGGATTCTATCTGAGGGTCCTATCTCTAGCGTACGGGATTCTATCTGAGGGTCCTATCTCTAGCGTACGGGATTCTATCTGAGGGTCATATCTCTAGCGTACGGGATTCTATCTGAGGGTCATATCTCTAGCGTACGGGATTCTATCTGAGGGTCCTATCTCTAGCGTACGGGATTCTATCTGAGTGTCCTATCTCTAGCGTAGAGGATTCCATCTGAGGGTATTGAACCACTACATGTGAATACTACAATATATCTACACCACAAGCACAGTTCGATACACCTTCTTTCCTTTGAATACGTTTGAATTACTGACAAATACATTGTTTGAATAACTGATATCTTGGAATAGAAGACAACAAGTGACCCAGACATACTGTAAGAGGACATGGTGAGGTGTGACCCAGACATACTGTAAGAGGACATGGTGAGGTGTGACCCAGACATACTGTAAGAGGACATGGTGAGGTGTGACCCAGACATACTGTAAGAGGACATGGTGAGGTGTGACCCAGACATACTGTAAGAGGACATGGTGAGGTGCGTGCGCACATGTCCGTCTGTGTGTGTGTGTGTGGGCGTGCGACAGTCTGTGTGTCCTTACCAGGGTCTGAGGCTGTGGACGTAGATAGCAGATTGGGGCTACTGCCACTGGCTGACAGGTAGTCCGGACCAGAGTGCTCCACCTTACAATTAAAATACCTTCATTACCTCAAACTTGGGAAATTCCTTAAGCATGTTAAGCTTCACAGTGTCATTTAAAACACACAGAATATCATGAATATTCAAACATTGTAATAGAAAAAGAGATACATAAACACATACCTTGTTGCCATGCTCTGGGGTGCTGAGTCTCCGGGGGAACAGGCCTGGACCTGGGCTGTCCTCTGAGCATGGAAATCTCCTCACTGTCAGACACCTCTCATCACTCAAATCTGGCTCATCTGACAAACTGCTCAGATGAGGCTGAAAGAGTGAAAGGAGGAGAAGGAGAGGAAGAAGAGAACAGAGGAGAGGAAGAGGGAAGGAGAGGAGGAGGAGAGGAAGAGAGGAGAGGAAGATGGGAAAGAGAGGCAGAGGAAGAGAGGAGAGGAAGAGGGAAGGAGAGGCAGAGGTAGAGAGGAGAGGAAGAGGGAAGGAGAGGCAGAGGAAGAGAGGAGAGGAAGAGGGAAGGAGAGGCAGAGGAAGAGAGGAGAGGAAGAGGGAAGGAGAGGCAGAGGTAGAGAGGAGAGGAAGAGGGAAGGAGAGGCAGAGGAAGAGAGGAGAGGAAGAGGGAAGGAGAGGCAGAGGAAGAGAGGAGAGGAAGAGGGAAGGAGAGGCAGAGGTAGAGAGGAGAGGAAGAGGGAAGGAGAGGCAGAGGAAGAGAGGAGAGGAAGAGGGAAGGAGAGGCAGAGGAAGAGAGGCAGAGGAAGAGGGAAGGAGAGGAGGAGGAGAGGCAGAGGAAGAGAGGAGAGGAAGATGGGAAAGAGAGGAGGAGAGGCAGAGGAAGAGAGGAGAGGAAAGGAGGAGAAGGAGAGAATATAGGAGAAGGAGAGGAAGAAGAGAACAGAGGAGAGGAAGAGGGAAGGAGGAAAACAAGGGGTTATGAACACGCCTGTTGGTCAGGTATATGCAGAACAGTGGCCGCAGTTCAAACACTTAAAAGGACACACCCTATCCCCTCAGGCCTCAAATGAAGTGCACACTTTTGATGACGTGTCATGACGTCTGACGAGTGTACACTTGCAGGCCAAGGGGCGAGGGAGGAAGGAATGATTTTCAAAAATGGGATTGCCCTTGCTCGGGAATTTGTCACTAATTCATCCCGCGATGATTCTGCCAGTGTTTCCTCGGGAAAAATGTGTAGCAGTGGGGGCAAACACCCCTGTTTTGGGGGGGTCCAGGGTCCCCCTTGGATCATGTTCATGTAGGAGGACTGAGTAGCTCAGTTCTGGTGACTTTAGAGGACATTCTACTCTTAAAAAAATGAAAATAAAATGATACTGACGCCATCTAAAATATAATTTCCACCTCCAGAAATGAGCCCAATAACATATTGATAAATTGTTTTGTACAAATTATTTTAACATATTGGACCATCTATTTAGCCTATGCATGGTCCATATTATTATTGACTTGCCTAGTTAACCTTTATTTAAATAAGTGATCAGGTATGCTATTAGCAATAAGCATTATCACCTGTAGCCCAACTGCTATAAATAAACGGGCTGAAATATGGGGTCGCCTGTCAGCATTTTATTTGATTTATTCAACCTTTATTTAACTAAGCAAGTCTGTTAAGAACAAATTCTTATTTACAATGACGGCCTATGGGACTCCCAATCACGGCCGGTTGTGACACCGCCTGGAATCGAACCAGAGTGTCTGTAGTGCCGCCTCTAGCACTGAGATGCAGTGCCTTAGACCGCTGCGCCATTCAGGTGCCCAATAGGCCATTTACCCTATTGGGATAATCAGATCTCAAATTTAATCTTTAAACTAGTTCGCATCATATTGATGAATTTGATGTCACAAAAAAACTTGCATAAACACAGTGAATATAATGTACCTACCTGTTAGGGTAACCTGCCACCTGGGGTAAAACTTACTGTACTTCTCACAGAAACCACTTCATGTCACAATATTTTCCCTGGTTACCACTACTCTTGCACAACCCCAAAATATAACTTGTCTGATCCCATTTTTTAAAGTCACTCCCTCCAAATAATTTTGAGGTTTTCCCCACGATTGCAAGAATTGTTGTGCATTGACTGCTTGTCACAATCTAATGTTTCACTCTCAATGGCACTCGTTCGTAACTTCAACGCACCTCGAGAGGAATATCTCTCACACAGAATAACAAGCCGACTAGGTAAATAGATCAACTATTCTACTATGTGCTTGTCAGATTGTTCTATTCGTTACTTGTTTTTATTTGCAGAGGAAAAGTAAACATCTTCTAAGTGCTCCTCGGCAAAAACATGATTTTTTTTCATGTTACATAATTTTGGGCCGTGGCGGCAACGATTTTGCCGTGGCGCAGCGCCACAGCTAAATGACTGCAGCGGAAACACTTGATGCAGAAAACCCAAGCATATGCAGTGAATTAGGCTTTACCTCTAGAAGTAGAGGAGGTACATTGGGCGTTTACCTTTGGAGGTAGAGGAGGTGGGATTCCTTGCTTGAGGGTCGACCTAGAATGGGAAGAGACCAAACAGTCAGGCAGCTGGCAGGGGATATTTGTCCGTCTGTGTGTGTGTGTGTGTCTGTGTGTGTGTGTGTGTGTGTGTGTGTGTGTGTGTGTGTGTGTGTGTGTGTGTGTGTGTGTGTGTGTGTGTGTGTGTGTGTGTGAGCAGCACTTACAGCTCCACGTCTTCAAAGGCATCCTCCAGATGGGCCATATGTCCCCTGGGGGGGAAGAGAGAGAGAATAAACAGATCAGAGAGAAGAGAGGGATCAGAGAGAGGACAGGTACAGAGTCTTCAGGGCTGGGTTGAAGTGGAGGACGTAATGTTACCATCAGGGGTCGGGGTCAACTGCACTGAACAAGAATAGAAACACAACATGCAAAAAAATGTCATTGATTTTCCTGAGTTAAAGTTCCTATGAGGAAATCAGTACATTAGAGCTGAATTAATTTCAAATCTATGGATTTCACATGACTGGGAATACAGATATGCATCTATTGGTCACAGATACCTTAAATGGAAAAAAAGGGGGAAAAAGGGCATCACAGTCGGCCTCAGGATCTCGGTATTTTTGTGCATTCAAATACATTTCCATCGATAAAATGCAAATTGTGTTTGTTGTCCGTAGTTTATTCCTGCCCATTCCACAACCCCACCGCCACCATGAGGCACTCTGTTCACAACGTTGACGTCAGGAAACCCGCTCGCCCACACAACGCCAAACACGTGGTCTGCAGTTGTGAGGTAGATTAGATGTACTGGAGGCGGCTTATGGTAGAGAAATGAACATTCAATTCTCTGGCAACAGCTCTGGTGGACATTCCTGCAGTCAGCATGCCAATTGCACGCTCCCTCAAAACTTGAGACATCTGCTGCATTGTGTAAACTGCACAGATTAAAGTGGCCTTTTATAGCGCCCAGCACAAGGTGCACCTTTGTAATGATCATGCAGTTTAATCAGCTTCTTGATATGACACACCGGTCAGGTGGGTGGATTATCTTGGCAAATGAGAAATGCTCACTAACAGGGGTCAGAGAGAACAGGAGTCAGGACTGTATGATTCAGGGGTAAAGGGCAGGGGTCAGAGAGAACAGGAGTCTGGACTGTATGATTCAGGGGTAAAGGGCAGGGGTCAGAAAGAACAGGAGTCTGGACTGTATGATTCAGGGGTAAAGGGCAGGGGTCAGAGAGAACAGGAGTCAGGACTGTATGATTCAGGGGTAAAGGGCAGGGGTCAGAAAGAACAGGAGTCAGGACTGTATGATTCAGGGGTAAAGGGCAGGGGTCAGAGAGAACAGGAGTCAGGACTGTATGATTCAGGGGTAAAGGGCAGGGGTCAGAGAGAACAGGAGTCAGGACTGTATGATTCAGGGGTAAAGGGCAGGGGTCAGAGAGAACAGGAGTCAGGACTGTATGATTCAGGGGTAAAGGGCAGGGGTCAGAGAGAACAGGAGTCAGGACTGTATGATTCAGGGGTAAAGGGCAGGGGTCAGAGAGGACAGGAGTCTGGACTGTATGATTCAGGGGTAAAGGGCAGGGGTCAGAAAGAACAGGAGTCTGGACTGTATGATTCAGGGGTAAAGGGCAGGGGTCAGAGAGGACAGGAGTCTGGACTGTATGATTCAGGGGTAAAGGGCAGGGGTCAGAGAGAACAGGAGTCTGGACTGTATGATTCAGGGGTAAAGGGCAGGGGTCAGAGAGAACAGGAGTCTGGACTGTATGATTCAGGGGTAAAGGGCAGGGGTCAATGATTCATCTGAAAATGTACCACAAAAGCAGTAACCTGTGGCGGAAAGAAACACACAATGATTAGCTCATTTGTTTGTTTCGTAAATCAATGGTAATACAAGAAAACACACAACGCGGAGCAATATGGGAATATGCAAGAGCAAACTACTGGTTCTCAAGCAAGACGTATCCGTACAATTCTCAGTAAATATTGAACTAAACTCTAGTGCATGGGGAAACAAGTCTATTTCAAACAAAAACCCTGCAGGGTTCCCAGGTTTATGTTTAAGTTATTTACAATGTAGCTGTCGGTCGCCATGGTGAAATGGTGCTGGAGGTTACAACTCATTTAAGAGCCCTGTCTGAGCTTGTTAAATCCTGGCTATTAACATCACTTCCTGTTTGTGTCTGCTTTAAAAGCTTACAGCATGAAATAGCAGTTAAATTCACAGCCTCTATGTCTGTCCGTCCTTCTGATTTTCCCCACTGTCTGTCTATCTACCTGCACCTCAAATTAGGAGCACACATCCATCACCTCCTCTGAGGCTGGCAGGGTCAACAGCTATAACACAGCCCACATGGGAGGGTATGAGGATGGGGTATGAACGAAGCACGGCGGGGTGGCACACATCACTGCACACAGCCAGACCACAGCCTCTACCCATCGGCCCGGGCTGCCACACAACAGTTAGCAGAGGGGTAGAGTGCGTCATGGGCATGGTTTTACCACAGGGTGTTTAGTGTTACAGGCATGGTTTTACCACAGGGTGTTTAGTGTTACAGGCATGGTTTTACCACAGGGTGTTTAGTGTTACAGGCATGGTTTTACCACAGGGTGTTTAGTGTTACAGGCATGGTTTTACCACAGGGTGTTTAGTGTTACCGTTGAAACAACGCATCCTCAACACTTTTCAGAAGGCTCCTTTGGAAAGACAGAAGAAGAAACGAACAACAGAAATGAGGCAGAAGGAAAGACAGAAGAAGAAACGAACAACAGAAAGGAGGCAGAAGGAAAGACAGAAGAAGAAGACAGCAACAGAAAGGAGGCAGAAGGAAAGACAGAAGAAGAAACGAACAACAGAAAGGAGGCAGAAGGAAAGACAGAAGAAGAAGAGAGCAACAGAAAGGAGGCAGAAGGAAAGACAGAAGAAGAAACGAACAACAGAAAGGAGGCAGAAGGAAAGACAGAAGAAGAAACGAACAACAGAAAGGAGGCAGAAGGAAAGACAGAAGAAGAAGCGAACAACAGAAAGGAGGCAGAAGGAAAGACAGAAGAAGAAACGAACAACAGAAAGGAGGCAGAAGGAAAGACAGAAGAAGAAGCGAACAACAGAAAGGAGGCAGAAGGAAAGACAGAAGAAGAAACGAACAACAGAAAGGAGGCAGAAGGAAAGACAGAAGAAGAAACAAAAATAAAGAAAAGGACACAGTCAAGACCTAGATACTACCTGATCAACCAACCAGACTACAGGGGAGGGAGGGGTAGGTAGGTAAGCATGATGGGTTATGCTTTGAGAACAGAACTGGGGTGGCACCTCCTCACAGTGAGGTGAATGGAACAGGCTAGTCTCACAACAAGGGGAAGTGAGCAAAACAATTTAAACAACAAAACTCCACAAAGTTAGGAAGCTATGTGTCAGGGTTAGGTAACTAGATATAGCCGCGGGACAGGGGCGGTTACATAATAATTTACAATGCAAATTCACCATAACTAACCACAAAAAATCACTGCCTGTTGCCGACCCGTGCTATAGAGGGGATTGTTCAAAATGTGTATTGTTCTTCTCATTGATTGTATTGATAAAGTGACAAAAAAATGAATAAATATTCACAAAACAAAGCTATTCGACAACCAATACAAAAGACATTAAACACACAAAAACAGGGGCTTAGATGGTTGGGCCAGTCAGTGCAGCTGAATTTTAGAGAACATTTTAGAGAACATTTTAGAGACCCCCTATCTGTTTGAATGTTTAAGCAAATTTATGCAATTCTACACATTTAGCCATGGACCTGAGAGAAAATGTAGCACAGAATTTTCTAGAATGTCATTGTATGCTGTAGCATTAAGATTTCCCTTCACTGGAATTAAGGGACCTAGCCCGAACCATGAAAAACAGGACCTCAGACTGGGACAACGACCCTAAGCACACAGCCAAGACAACGCAGGAGTGGCTTCGAGACAAGTCTCTGAATGCCCTTGGGTGGCCCAGCCAGAGCCCGGACTTCAACCTGATCGAACATCTCTGGAGAGACCTGAAAATCCAACCTGACAGAGCTTGAGGGGATCTGCAGAGAAGAATGGGAGAAACTCCCCAAATACAGGTGTGCCAAGCTTGTAGCGTCATACCCAAGAAGACTAGAGGCTGTAATCGCTGCCAAAGGTGTTTTAACAAAAGTACTGAGTAAAGGGTCTGAATACTTATGTAAATTTGATATTTCAGTTATCTGATTGTAATAAACTTGCAAACATTTCTAAAAACCTGTTTTGCTTTGTCATTATGGGGTATTGTGATGTCATTATGGGGTATTGTGTGTAGATTGATGAGGGGAAAAAAACAATTTAATCCATTTTCAAATAAAGCTGTAACGTAATAAAATGTGGAAAAAGTCAAAGGGCCTGAATACTTTCCGAATGCACGGTATAGTGTAATTTATATACGGTTGAAGTTGTTTAAGTTTAAACTGATTTAAAAATAAAAATAAAGATTTTTTAAAAGTACATTGTTTGGACCAAGGTGGGTCGAAAAAAACGCTTAGGTGGCAGAAATATGCCTGAAAAAAATAAAACTTGAGCAGATTATTTCAGGAGGAGTTACTACTGACATTGTACCCTGTGTAACCACGGTGTAATCAATAGAGGACTATTGCGCTCTCCCCAAAAAACTTTGACTGGTGCGTAAAACCAGTCAGTGAGTCTAGATAAGAAAACATTTAAAATGGGTCCTGACATATAAAGCTTGCTTCGGGAAAAAAATGAAGTATGCTCTATGTGACATATTTTTGAGTGCGGAGAGACCCTTTAACTCTTGTTTAACCACGGTGTATACAAGGTATTTCAGTTGTCCCAGAATCCCACTGGACCATAACAAGACAAGACAGGAGGACAGCCCAGACAACCAGCTAAAACAGAAGCCTGGAATGGAACAGTGTCGTTCCCGTGACGACGGTTACCACGGTTCTTACCTGGTAGAGATGCCTCCCTCTGCGAAAGGGCTCCAGGGAGAGGGGAAGTCGCTCTGTTTAGTCACGTCCTGGAGAGACCACAGCAATAACAAACAAGACATGTTAGTTACTACCACCAAGGGCTGTGTCTCAAATGGCACTATTACCTATATAGTGCACGACTGCAGTGCTCTGGTCAAAAGTAGTGCACTATACAGGGAATAGGGTGTCATTTGGGATACAGAGGTATTTCAACTGCAGGCTGCGTCTGAAATGGCAAACACATGTATGTATGCCCTAGTCCTGGGGACTCCAAGGGCGTACACCGTTTTGTTTTTTGCCCTAGCACTACACGGCCGACCCACCCGGCACCACACGGCCGACCCACCCGGCACCACACGGCCGACCCACCCGGCACCACACGGCCGACCCACCAGGCACCACACGGCCGACCCACCCGGCACCACACGGCCGACCCACCCGGCACCACACGGCCGACCCACCCGGCACCATACGGCCGACCCACCCGGCCGACCCACATAGCACTACACGGCTGATTCATCAAGCTTCAATGATTTGAATCAGCTGTGTAGTGTTAAGACAAAAAAACGTGCACACCCTTGGAGTCCCGATTACCGAGTTTGGGAAACACTGCCCCATTCAAAAGTGGTGTACGATATAGGGAATAGGGTGCGATTTGGGAAGCAAACTTTTACTTGGGGATATTTACAATCACTTCCTGACCAACATACTTCACACTAGATGATACATAAATTCAAATAAGAGAAAAATTGCTGATAAACAGTACTGCAAATACATCATTTTTTAAATATATTCACCATTTCAGTGTGAGCCTCCGTTTCCTTCCTCAGCGGAGGTTCAAACTTCACTTTATCAACTGTGTGGAGGAGAGAAGAAGGCTTGAAGTGGCATTGAGACACTACACACTCCAGTCAGTAGGGGGAGCCAGAACCAAACACTTCAAACATAACAACAAACCATATCCTCATGCATCAGAGTAGGGTGAAGATACCCCACCCTATTCCCTATATAGTGCACGACTTTTGATCAGGGCCCATAGGGCATTGATCCAAAGTAGTGCACTATTTAAAACCCATAAGAGTCCAAGACCCGTCTACGCTGAGGGGGGGGGGGGGGTGTTCTACTAAGCTACAGTTGAAATCGGAAGCAGTGGCTTAGCATAATACATTTAAACTCAGTTTCACAATTCCTGACATTTAATCCTAGTAAAAATTCCCTGTCTTAGGTCAGTTAGGATCACCACTTTATTTTAAGAATGTGAAATGTCAGAATAATAGTAGAGAGAATGATTTATTTAAGCTTTTATTTCTTTCATCACATTCCCAGTGGGTCAGAAGTTACCATACACTCAATTAGTATTTGGTAGCATTGCCTTTAAATTGTTTAACTTGGGTCAAAGGTTTTGGGTAGCCTTTCACAACCTTCCCACAATAAGTTGGGTGAATGTTGGCCCATTCCTCCTGACAGAGTTGGTGTAACTGAGTCAGGTTTGTAGGCCTCCTTGCTCGCACATGCTTTTTCAGTTCTGCCCACAAAATTTCTACAGGATTGTAGTCAGGGCTTTGTGATGGCCACTCCAATACCTTGACTTTGTTGTCCTTAAGCCATTTGCCACAACTTTGGAAGTATGCTTGGGGTCATTGTCCATTTGGAAGACCCATTTGCGACCAAGCTTTAACTTCCTGACTGATGTCTTGAAATGTTGCTTCAATATATCCACATAATTTCCCTTCCTCATGATGCCATCTATTTTGTGAAGTGCACCAGTCCCTCCTGCAGCAAAGCACCCCCACAACATGATGCTGCCACCCCCGTGCTTCACGATTGGGATGGTGTTCTTCAGCTTGCAAGCTTCCCCTTTTTTCCTCCAAAAAGTATGATCTTTGTCCCCATGTGCAGTTGCAAACCGTAGTCTGTCTTTTTTATGGCGGTTTTGGAGCAGTGGCTTCTTCCTTGCTGAGCGGCCTTTCAGGTTATGTCGATATAGGACTCGTTTTGCTGTGGATATAGATACTTTTGTACCTGTTTCCTCCAGCATCTTCACAAGGTCCTTTGCGGTATGACGGCTGCGTGGTCCCATGATGTTTTGCGTACTATTGTTTGTACAGATGAACGTGGTTGGCTGATTTCTTTAGATTTTCCCATGATGTCAAGCAAAGAGGCACTGAGTTTGAAGGTAGGCCTTGAAATATGTCAATTAGCCTATCAGAAGCTTCTAAAGCCATGACATTTTCTGGAATTTTCCAAGCTGTTTAAAGGCACAGTCAACTTAGTGTATGTAAACTTCTGACCCACTGGAATTGTGATACACTAAATTATAAGTGAAATAATCTGTCTGTAAACAATTGTTGGATTTTTTTTTAATGACTCCAACCTAAGTGTATGTAAACGTCCGACTTCAACTGTATATGGAATTGTTTTAAGAAGGCCATACCAAGGATAATTTTGCCAATTTTGGAATTTTAAGACCCCTTGAAGTATCCCCCCCCCAAAAAAAATATATTTTTAGAAATAATTATATTTCGGCCTTACTGCTATTAGCCCATACAAACGCAGTGAATAACAGATTCACGACATGTAGTGGGGCGGCAGGTAGCCTAGTGGTTAGAGCGTTGGGCCAGTAACCACCAAAAGGTTGCTAGATCGAATCCCCGAGCTGACAAGGTAAACATCTGTCGTTCTGCCCCTGAACAAGGCAGTAAACCCACTGTTCCCCGGTAGGCCGTCATTGTAAATAATAATTTGTTCTTAACTGACTTGCCAAGGTTGAATAACAAATTAAATGTAACAGATAGTCCCCCCCCCCCCCAAAAAAAAACCTAAGGAAGTTCGTTCTGAAGTGTCTGTTCTAGATCTGAACGATCAGGTGTTTTAAGCTCTGTCACCTTTCACCACATCGTCGGATTGAGACGCATCCAATGCAAAACAAAACCTCCAGACAGATTTGTATGGGGATTGTTCTGATGCTGCTAATTCGATTTCTGGAGGGGAACGGACATCAACCTCGGGGGGGGGTTAAGGAATAGGGTGCCATTTATAACACAGACCCTTTTCTAATGCTTCCTTCCTTCCTTGACAAAGCTTTCCCCTACCCAGTCATACAAAGTCAGTGATAAACAGTATTTCAAGGAAAGATGCATTTTTTTTGACCAGTATTTTGAACAGGGCCTTAGTTCTGATGATGATGATGACATTGTGAACAAATCAAGCTCTAGATGTTGATTCATCATACAATATGATGGTAGTAAGGTTAGCAGTAAATGGTGACACACACACACACACACACAGAGCACCAATAGGTGGTTCAGTATTATAACCACTCCTCTCGTCACTAGGCCTGAGACATGGTGTCTACACTAAACCCGCCCACAGGCTAAATGCGAGAGCAAGAGAGCGGATTGGTGGACGAGATTACGTCTGCATCCCAAATGGTAACCCATTCCCCATATAGTGCCCTCCTCACTATATGGGGACGTACTGCCCTCCTCGCTATGTGGGGACGTGGTGCCCTCCTCGCTATGTGGGGACGTGGTGCCCTCCTCGCTATGTGGGGACGTGGTGCCCTCCTCGCTATGTGGGGACGTGGTGCCCTCCTCGCTATGTGGGGACGTGGTGCCCTCCTCGCTATGTGGGGACGTGGTGCCCTCCTCGCTATGTGGGGACGTGGTGCCCTCCTCGCTATGTGGGGACGTGGTGCCCTCCTCGCTATGTGGGGACGTGGTGCCCTCCTCGCTATATGGGGACCTAGTGCCCTCCTCGCTATATGGGGACCTAGTGCCCTCCTCGCTATATGGGGACCTAGTGCCCTCCTCGCTATATGGGGACCTAGTGCCCTCCTCGCTATATGGGGACGTAGTGCCCTCCTCGCTATATAGGGACGTAGTGCCCTCCTCGCTATATAGGGACGTAGTGCCCTCCTCGCTATATAGGGACGTAGTGCCCTCCTCGCTATATAGGGACGTAGTGCCCTCCTCGCTATATAGGGACGTAGTGCCCTCCTCGCTATATAGGGACGTAGTGCCCTCCTCGCTATATAGGGACGTAGTGCCCTCCTCGCTATATAGGGACGTAGTGCCCTCCTCGCTATATAGGGACGTAGTGCCCTCCTCGCTATATAGGGACGTAGTGCCCTCCTCGCTATATAGGGACGTAGTGCCCTCCTCGCTATATAGGGACGTAGTGCCCTCCTCGCTATATAGGGACGTAGTGCCCTCCTCGCTATATAGGGACGTAGTGCCCTCCTCGCTATATAGGGACGTAGTGCCCTCCTCGCTATATAGGGACGTAGTGCCCTCCTCGCTATATAGGGACGTAGTGCCCTCCTCGCTATATAGGGACGTAGTGCCCTCCTCGCTATATAGGGACGTAGTGCCCTCCTCGCTATATAGGGACGTAGTGCCCTCCTCGCTATATAGGGACGTAGTGCCCTCCTCGCTATATAGGGACGTAGTGCCCTCCTCGCTATATAGGGACGTAGTGCCCTCCTCGCTATATAGGGACGTAGTGCCCTCCTCGCTATATAGGGACGTAGTGCCCTCCTCGCTATATAGGGACGTAGTGCCCTCCTCGCTATATAGGGACGTAGTGCCCTCCTCACTATATAGGGACGTAGTGCCCTCCTCACTATATAGGGACGTAGTGCCCTCCTCGCCACATGGGGACGTAGTGCCCTCCTCGCCACATGGGGACGTAGTGCCCTCCTCGCCACATAGGGACGTAGTGCCCTCCTCGCTATATAGGGACGTAGTGCCCTCCTCGCTATATAGGGACGTAGTGCCCTCCTCGCTATATAGGGACGTAGTGCCCTCCTCGCTATATAGGGACGTAGTGCCCTCCTCGCTATATAGGGACGTAGTGCCCTCCTCACCACATGGGGACGTAGTGCCCTCCTCACCATATAGGGACGTAGTGCCCTCCTCACTATATGGGGATGTAGTGCCCTCCTCACTACGTGGGGACGTAGTGCCCTCCTCGCTACGTGGGGACGTAGTGCCCTCCTCGCTACATGGGGACGTAGTGCCCTCCTCGCTATATAGGGACGTAGTGCCCTCCTCGCTATATAGGGACGTAGTGCCCTCCTCACTATATAGGGACGTAGTGCCCTCCTCACTATATAGGGACGTAGTGCCCTCCTCACTATATAGGGACGTAGTGCCCTCCTCACTATATGGGGACGTAGTGCCCTCCTCACTATATGGGGACGTAGTGCCCTCCTCACTATATGGGGACGTAGTGCCCTCCTCACTATATAGGGACGTAGTGCCCTCCTCACTATATGGGGACGTAGTGCCCTCCTCACTATATGGGGACGTAGTGCCCTCCTCACTATACGGGGACGTAGTGCCCTCCTCACTACGTGGGGACGTAGTGCCCTCCTCACTACGTGGGGACGTAGTGCCCTCCTCACTACGTGGGGACGTAGTGCCCTCCTCACTATATAGGGACGTAGTGCCCTCCTCACTATATGGGGACGTAGTGCCCTCCTCACTATATGGGGACGTAGTGCCCTCCTCACCATATGGGGACGTAGTGCCCTCCTCACTATATAGGGACGTAGTGCCCTCCTCACTACGTGGGGACGTAGTGCCCTCCTCACTACGTGGGGACGTAGTGCCCTCCTCACTATATAGGGACGTAGTGCCCTCCTCACTATATGGGGACGTAGTGCCCTCCTCACTATATGGGGACGTAGTGCCCTCCTCACCACATGGGGACGTAGTGCCCTCCTCACCATATGGGGACGTAGTGCCCTCCTCACTACGTGGGGACGTAGTGCCCTCCTCACTACGTGGGGACGTAGTGCCCTCCTCACTATATAGGGACGTAGTGCCCTCCTCACTATATAGGGACGTAGTGCCCTCCTCACTATATGGGGACGTAGTGCCCTCCTCACTATATGGGGACGTAGTGCCCTCCTCACTATATGGGGACGTAGTGCCCTCCTCACTATATGGGGACGTAGTGCCCTCCTCACTATATGGGGACGTAGTGCCCTCCTCACTATATGGGGACGTAGTGCCCTCCTCACTATATGGGGACGTAGTGCCCTCCTCACTATATGGGGACGTAGTGCCCTCCTCACTATATGGGGACGTAGTGCCCTCCTCACCATATGGGGACGTAGTGCCCTCCTCGCCACATGGGGACGTAGTGCCCTCCTCGCCATATAGGGACGTAGTGCCCTCCTCGCCATATAGGGACGTAGTGCCCTCCTCGCCATATAGGGACGTAGTGCCCTCCTCGCCATATAGGGACGTAGTGCCCTCCTCGCCATATAGGGACGTAGTGCCCTCCTCGCCATATAGGGACGTAGTGCCCTCCTCGCCATATAGGGACGTAGTGCCCTCCTCGCCATATAGGGACGTAGTGCCCTCCTCGCCATATAGGGACGTAGTGCCCTCCTCGCCATATAGGGACGTAGTGCCCTCCTCGCTATATAGGGACGTAGTGCCCTCCTCGCTATATAGGGACGTAGTGCCCTCCTCACTATATAGGGACGTAGTGCCCTCCTCACTATATAGGGACGTAGTGCCCTCCTCACTATATAGGGACGTAGTGCCCTCCTCACCACATGGGGACGTAGTGCCCTCCTCACCACATAGGGACGTAGTGCCCTCCTCACTACGTGGGGACGTAGTGCCCTCCTCACTACGTGGGGACGTAGTGCCCTCCTCACTACGTGGGGATGTAGTGCCCTCCTCACTACGTGGGGATGTAGTGCCCTCCTCACTACGTGGGGACGTAGTGCCCTCCTCACTATATAGGGACGTAGTGCCCTCCTCACTATATGGGGACGTAGTGCCCTCCTCACTATATGGGGACGTAGTGCCCTCCTCACTATATGGGGACGTAGTGCCCTCCTCACTATATGGGGACGTAGTGCCCTCCTCACTATATGGGGACGTAGTGCCCTCCTCACTATATGGGGACGTAGTGCCCTCCTCACTATATGGGGACGTAGTGCCCTCCTCACTATATGGGGACGTAGTGCCCTCCTCACTATATGGGGACGTAGTGCCCTCCTCACCACATGGGGACGTAGTGCCCTCCTCACCACATGGGGACGTAGTGCCCTCCTCGCCACATAGGGACGTAGTGCCCTCCTCGCCATATAGGGACGTAGTGCCCTCCTCGCCATATAGGGACGTAGTGCCCTCCTCGCCATATAGGGACGTAGTGCCCTCCTCGCCATATAGGGACGTAGTGCCCTCCTCGCCATATAGGGACGTAGTGCCCTCCTCGCCATATAGGGACGTAGTGCCCTCCTCGCCATATAGGGACGTAGTGCCCTCCTCGCTATATAGGGACGTAGTGCCCTCCTCACTATATAGGGACGTAGTGCCCTCCTCACTATATAGGGACGTAGTGCCCTCCTCACCACATGGGGACGTAGTGCCCTCCTCACCACATGGGGACGTAGTGCCCTCCTCACCACATAGGGACGTAGTGCCCTCCTCACTATATGGGGACGTAGTGCCCTCCTCACTACGTGGGGATGTAGTGCCCTCCTCGCTACATGGGGACGTAGTGCCCTCCTCACTATATAGGGACGTAGTGCCCTCCTCACTATATGGGGACGTAGTGCCCTCCTCACCACATGGGGACGTAGTGCCCTCCTCACCACATGGGGACGTAGTGCCCTCCTCACCACATAGGGACGTAGTGCCCTCCTCACTATATGGGGACGTAGTGCCCTCCTCACTACGTGGGGATGTAGTGCCCTCCTCGCTACATGGGGACGTAGTGCCCTCCTCACTATATAGGGACGTAGTGCCCTCCTCACTATATGGGGACGTAGTGCCCTCCTCACTATACGGGGACGTAGTGCCCTCCTCACTATACGGGGACGTAGTGCCCTCCTCAACACGTGGGGACGTAGTGCCCTCCTCACTACGTGGGGACGTAGTGCCCTCCTCACTACGTGGGGACGTAGTGCCCTCCTCACTACATAGGGACGTAGTGCCCTCCTCACCATATGGGGACGTAGTGCCCTCCTCACCACATGGGGACGTAGTGCCCTCCTCACCATATGGGGACGTAGTGCCCTCCTCACCATATGGGGACGTAGTGCCCTCCTCACTATATGGGGACGTAGTGCCCTCCTCACTATATGGGGACGTAGTGCCCTCCTCGCTACATGGGGACGTAGTGCCCTCCTCGCTACATGGGGACGTAGTGCCCTCCTCGCTACATGGGGACGTAGTGCCCTCCTCGCTATATAGGGACGTAGTGCCCTCCTCGCTATATAGGGACCTAGTGCCCTCCTCGCTATATAGGGACCTAGTGCCCTCCTCGCTATATGGGGACGTAGTGCCCTCCTCACTACATGGGGACGTAGTGCCCTCCTCACTACATGGGGACGTAGTGCCCTCCTCACTACATGGGGACGTAGTGCCCTCCTCACTACATGGGGACGTAGTGCCCTCCTCACTACATGGGGACGTAGTGCCCTCCTCACTACATGGGGACGTAGTGCCCTCCTCGCTACATGGGGACGTAGTGCCCTCCTCGCTACATGGGGACGTAGTGCCCTCCTCGCTACATGGGGACGTAGTGCCCTCCTCGCTACATGGGGACGTAGTGCCCTCCTCGCTACATGGGGACGTAGTGCCCTCCTCGCTACATGGGGACGTAGTGCCCTCCTCGCTACATGGGGACGTAGTGCCCTCCTCGCTACATGGGGACGTAGTGCCCTCCTCGCTACATGGGGACGTAGTGCCCTCCTCGCTACATGGGGACGTAGTGCCCTCCTCGCTATATGGGGACGTAGTGCCCTCCTCGCTATATGGGGACGTAGTGCCCTCCTCGCTATATGGGGACGTAGTGCCCTCCTCGCTATATGGGGACGTAGTGCCCTCCTCGCTATATGGGGACGTAGTGCCCTCCTCGCTATATGGGGACGTAGTGCCCTCCTCGCTATATGGGGACGTAGTGCCCTCCTCGCTATATGGGGACGTAGTGCCCTCCTCGCTATATGGGGACGTAGTGCCCTCCTCGCTATATGGGGACGTAGTGCCCTCCTCGCTATATGGGGACGTAGTGCCCTCCTCGCTATATGGGGACGTAGTGCCCTCCTCGCTATATGGGGACGTAGTGCCCTCCTCGCTATATGGGGACGTAGTGCCCTCCTCGCTATATGGGGACGTAGTGCCCTCCTCGCTATATGGGGACGTAGTGCCCTCCTCGCTATATGGGGACGTAGTGCCCTCCTCGCTATATGGGGACGTAGTGCCCTCCTCGCTATATGGGGACGTAGTGCCCTCCTCGCTATATGGGGACGTAGTGCCCTCCTCACTATATGGGGACGTAGTGCCCTCCTCACTATATGGGGACGTAGTGCCCTCCTCACTATATGGGGACGTAGTGCCCTCCTCACTATATGGGGACGTAGTGCCCTCCTCACTATATGGGGACGTAGTGCCCTCCTCACTATATGGGGACGTAGTGCCCTTCTCACTATATGGGGACGTAGTGCCCTCCTCACTATATGGGGACGTAGTGCCCTCCTCGCCACATGGGGACGTAGTGCCCTCCTCGCCACATGGGGACGTAGTGCCCTCCTCGCCACATAGGGACGTAGTGCCCTCCTCGCCACATAGGGACGTAGTGCCCTCCTCGCCACATAGGGACGTAGTGCCCTCCTCGCCACATAGGGACGTAGTGCCCTCCTCGCCACATAGGGACGTAGTGCCCTCCTCGCCACATAGGGACGTAGTGCCCTCCTCGCCACATAGGGACGTAGTGCCCTCCTCGCCACATAGGGACGTAGTGCCCTCCTCGCCACATGGGGACGTAGTGCCCTCCTCGCCATATAGGGACCTAGTGCCCTCCTCGCTATATAGGGACCTAGTGCCCTCCTCGCTATATAGGGACGTAGTGCCCTCCTCACTATATGGGGACGTAGTGCCCTCCTCCCTACATGGGGACGTAGTGCCCTCCTCACTACATGGGGACGTAGTGCCCTCCTCACTACATGGGGACGTAGTGCCCTCCTCACTACATGGGGACGTAGTGCCCTCCTCGCTACATGGGGACGTAGTGCCCTCCTCGCTACATGGGGACGTAGTGCCCTCCTCGCTACATGGGGACGTAGTGCCCTCCTCGCTACATGGGGACGTAGTGCCCTCCTCGCTACATGGGGACGTAGTGCCCTCCTCGCTACATGGGGACGTAGTGCCCTCCTCGCTATATGGGGACGTAGTGCCCTCCTCGCTATATGGGGACGTAGTGCCCTCCTCGCTATATGGGGACGTAGTGCCCTCCTCGCTATATGGGGACGTAGTGCCCTCCTCGCTATATGGGGACGTAGTGCCCTCCTCGCTATATGGGGACGTAGTGCCCTCCTCGCTATATGGGGACGTAGTGCCCTCCTCGCTATATGGGGACGTAGTGCCCTCCTCGCTATATGGGGACGTAGTGCCCTCCTCGCTATATGGGGACGTAGTGCCCTCCTCGCTATATGGGGACGTAGTGCCCTCCTCGCTATATGGGGACGTAGTGCCCTCCTCGCTATATGGGGACGTAGTGCCCTCCTCGCTATATGGGGACGTAGTGCCCTCCTCGCTATATGGGGACGTAGTGCCCTCCTCGCTATATGGGGACGTAGTGCCCTCCTCGCTATATGGGGACGTAGTGCCCTCCTCGCTATATGGGGACGTAGTGCCCTCCTCGCTATATGGGGACGTAGTGCCCTCCTCGCTATATGGGGACGTAGTGCCCTCCTCACTATATGGGGACGTAGTGCCCTCCTCACTATATGGGGACGTAGTGCCCTCCTCACTATATGGGGACGTAGTGCCCTCCTCACTATATGGGGACGTAGTGCCCTCCTCACTATATGGGGACGTAGTGCCCTCCTCACTATATGGGGACGTAGTGCCCTCCTCACTATATGGGGACGTAGTGCCCTCCTCACTATATGGGGACGTAGTGCCCTCCTCACTATATGGGGACGTAGTGCCCTCCTCACTATATGGGGACGTAGTGCCCTCCTCACTATATGGGGACGTAGTGCCCTCCTCACTATATGGGGACGTAGTGCCCTCCTCACCATATGGGGACGTAGTGCCCTCCTCGCCACATGGGGACGTAGTGCCCTCCTCGCCACATGGGGACGTAGTGCCCTCCTCGCCACATGGGGACGTAGTGCCCTCCTCGCCACATAGGGACGTAGTGCCCTCCTCGCCACATAGGGACGTAGTGCCCTCCTCGCCACATAGGGACGTAGTGCCCTCCTCGCCACATAGGGACGTAGTGCCCTCCTCGCCACATGGGGACGTAGTGCCCTCCTCGCCACATGGGGACGTAGTGCCCTCCTCGCTATATAGGGACCTAGTGCCCTCCTCGCTATATAGGGACCTAGTGCCCTCCTCGCTATATAGGGACCTAGTGCCCTCCTCGCTATATGGGGACGTAGTGCCCTCCTCACTACATGGGGACGTAGTGCCCTCCTCACTACATGGGGACGTAGTGCCCTCCTCACTACATGGGGACGTAGTGCCCTCCTCACTACATGGGGACGTAGTGCCCTCCTCACTACATGGGGACGTAGTGCCCTCCTCACTACATGGGGACGTAGTGCCCTCCTCACTACATGGGGACGTAGTGCCCTCCTCACTACATGGGGACGTAGTGCCCTCCTCACTACATGGGGACGTAGTGCCCTCCTCACTACATGGGGACGTAGTGCCCTCCTCACTACATGGGGACGTAGTGCCCTCCTCACTACATGGGGACGTAGTGCCCTCCTCACTACATGGGGACGTAGTGCCCTCCTCACTACATGGGGACGTAGTGCCCTCCTCGCTATATGGGGACGTAGTGCCCTCCTCGCTATATGGGGACGTAGTGCCCTCCTCGCTATATGGGGACGTAGTGCCCTCCTCGCTATATGGGGACGTAGTGCCCTCCTCGCTATATGGGGACGTAGTGCCCTCCTCGCTATATGGGGACGTAGTGCCCTCCTCGCTATATGGGGACGTAGTGCCCTCCTCGCTATATGGGGACGTAGTGCCCTCCTCACTATATGGGGACGTAGTGCCCTCCTCACTATATGGGGACGTAGTGCCCTCCTCACTATATGGGGACGTAGTGCCCTCCTCACTATATGGGGACGTAGTGCCCTCCTCACTATATGGGGACGTAGTGCCCTCCTCACTATATAGGGACGTAGTGCCCTCCTCACTATATAGGGACGTAGTGCCCTCCTCACTATATAGGGACGTAGTGCCCTCCTCACTATATAGGGACGTAGTGCCCTCCTCACTATATAGGGACGTAGTGCCCTCCTCACTATATAGGGACGTAGTGCCCTCCTCACTATATAGGGACGTAGTGCCCTCCTCACTATATAGGGACGTAGTGCCCTCCTCACTATATGGGGACGTAGTGCCCTCCTCACTATATGGGGACGTAGTGCCCTCCTCACTATATGGGGACGTAGTGCCCTCCTCACTATATGGGGACGTAGTGCCCTCCTCACTATATGGGGACGTAGTGCCCTCCTCACTATATGGGGACGTAGTGCCCTCCTCACTATATGGGGACGTAGTGCCCTCCTCACTATATAGGGACGTAGTGCCCTCCTCACTATATAGGGACGTAGTGCCCTCCTCACTATATGGGGACGTAGTGCCCTCCTCACTATACGGGGACGTAGTGCCCTCCTCAACACGTGGGGACGTAGTGCCCTCCTCACTACGTGGGGACGTAGTGCCCTCCTCACTACATAGGGACGTAGTGCCCTCCTCACTACATGGGGACTTAGTGCCCTCCTCACTACATGGGGACGTAGTGCCCTCCTCACTATATGGGGACGTAGTGCCCTCCTCACCACATGGGGACGTAGTGCCCTCCTCACCACATGGGGACGTAGTGCCCTCCTCACCACATGGGGACGTAGTGCCCTCCTCACCACATGGGGACGTAGTGCCCTCCTCACCACATGGGGACGTAGTGCCCTCCTCACCACATGGGGACGTAGTGCCCTCCTCACCACATGGGGACGTAGTGCCCTCCTCACTATATGGGGACGTAGTGCCCTCCTCACTATATGGGGATGTAGTGCCCTCCTCACTATATAGGGACGTAGTGCCCTCCTCGCTATATAGGGACCTAGTGCCCTCCTCGCTATATAGGGACCTAGTGCCCTCCTCGCTATATAGGGACGTAGTGCCCTCCTCGCTATATAGGGACGTAGTGCCCTCCTCGCTATATAGGGACGTAGTGCCCTCCTCGCTATATGGGGACGTAGTGCCCTCCTCACTATATGGGGACGTAGTGCCCTCCTCACTATATGGGGATGTAGTGCCCTCCTCACTACATAGGGACGTAGTGCCCTCCTCACTACATGGGGACGTAGTGCCCTCCTCACTATATGGGGACGTAGTGCCCTCCTCACTATATGGGGACGTAGTGCCCTCCTCACTATATGGGGACGTAGTGCCCTCCTCACTATATGGGGACGTAGTGCCCTCCTCACTATATGGGGACGTAGTGCCCTCCTCACTATATGGGGACGTAGTGCCCTCCTCACTATATGGGGACGTAGTGCCCTCCTCACTATATGGGGACGTAGTGCCCTCCTCACTATATGGGGACGTAGTGCCCTCCTCACTATATGGGGACGTAGTGCCCTCCTCACTATATGGGGACGTAGTGCCCTCCTCACTATATGGGGACGTAGTGCCCTCCTCACTATATGGGGACGTAGTGCCCTCCTCACTATATGGGGACGTAGTGCCCTCCTCACTATATGGGGACGTAGTGCCCTCCTCACTATATGGGGACGTAGTGCCCTCCTCACCACATGGGGACGTAGTGCCCTCCTCACCATATGGGGATGTAGTGCCCTCCTCACTATATGGGGACGTAGTGCCCTCCTCACTATATAGGGACGTAGTGCCCTCCTCACCACATGGGGACGTAGTGCCCTCCTCACCACATGGGGACGTAGTGCCCTCCTCACTATATGGGGACGTAGTGCCCTCCTCACTATATGGGGACGTAGTGCCCTCCTCACCACATGGGGACGTAGTGCCCTCCTCACCACATGGGGACGTAGTGCCCTCCTCACTATATGGGGACGTAGTGCCCTCCTCACTATATGGGGACGTAGTGCCCTCCTCACTATATAGGGACGTAGTGCCCTCCTCACTATATGGGGACGTAGTGCCCTCCTCACTATATAGGGACGTAGTGCCCTCCTCACTATATAGGGACGTAGTGCCCTCCTCACTATATAGGGACGTAGTGCCCTCCTCACTATATAGGGACGTAGTGCCCTCCTCACTATATAGGGACGTAGTGCCCTCCTCACTATATAGGGAACGTGCCATTTGGGATGTTGAGGAGAAACAAAGCAGCCACGACAGGATTCAACATGTCTCAGAGCAACATGCTCCTTGCTGTGACACTGTCAAGGGCGACAGAAACCTGCCATGAAGCTAATCATCTCTTTTGTTGCATTGCTGATACACAGACAGACAAACAAACAAACAGGAGTATATTGAGCTACTGTGTAGCGTGAGTAAACCAGTAAGGTAGGTTACATACTTGTACAATGACGACTATGAAGACACCTGACAGAGAAAGAGCAAAACTCTGCTGTATTGTTGAGTCAAAGCCGCATCTAAAATTGTGTCCTATCCCCTATATAGTAGGGGTGTAACAGTTCACCACACCCACGGTTCGGTACGTATTGTGGTTTTGGGTTACGTTACGGTAAAGTTACGGTACACGAGAATGCTAACAGTTACTGTAGATCATTTTTGTTTATTTGGCAAAGAACTAAAAACTAAAAAGCACCTTGTGTGGCCCAAGTTTAACTTCAGTGACAGCATTCACAATGTTGTGACAGGAACTGCTATGTTGAACCTCTCGAGTAGAGGTCACCGTTCCGAAATAGATATGCAGAAATGTACTTAAAAAAAAAATAGAGACCTGTTCTGAATGGACCCGAAGGACAACTAGACCAGTTCCGTACAGACCTGGTCGGATCCAGACCCAGTCCAGTACGAATGAGGGAAGCAGCATAAAAAGTCATTTTGTAAGCTACTTCATTAACCAGAGCTGATAAAAGCACGAGAGAGAGAGAGAGAGGTGCTGTTCAAGCAGCCGGGGGAGGGGCCTTTCAGTGCGTGTACTTTGAGGGACTGACACGGGGAGCAAGATGGGAGGGATAGTCAGAGACAGCAACCAACCATGCCCGACTCACGCCAGTAGACTAACTTCTTGCTTGTCATAGCTGTGTTATTCATCATCCAATATGATTACGTAGTACCCGTCTTGACTCTATCAAACCGAGAGAAGCTAGTCCAGGCTAAGATAGCTAGCTAAATTAGCTAGTCCAGGCTAAGATAGCTAGCTAAATTAGCTAGTCCAGGCTAAGATAGCTAGCTAAATTAGCTAGTCCAGGCTAAGATAGCTAGCTAAATTAGCTAGTCCAGGATAAAATAGCTAGCTAAATTAGCTAGTCCAGGCTAAGATAGCTAGCTAAATTAGCTAGTCCAGGCTAAGATAGCTAGCTAAATTAGCTAGTCCAGGCTAAGATAGCTAGCTAAATTAGCTAGTCCAGGCTAAGATAGCTAGCTAAACGCTTCCTCCCCGTCATAGTTACAAACGACACCACCTCCTTTCAGAATATTAAGTAGTAGCCTGGTTGTTGGCTCTTGGTCGTTGTAGCATATCCTTCTCCTTGAACTTTTAATCTCCCAACTCGCTTTGCCACAAACTCGGAGGCTCTATGACTGTTGTTCCGCTTTGATGACAACAAGCTACACACGCCACTGCATAGGCTATTCTCGTTGAGCAGTCGCCACATCCTGTTAACGTTTTATCCACAACCGTGTCAATCGCCGCTGAAATGTTCCCGAACATCAGATGTAAAATGATGACGAAAGATCCTTCAATTCTGTTTCATCGACCCTACCACTCGCCATCGTACAGAACTAGCTCCCCGGTTGCGCCTCACAAAAGGACAGTTTGAAATGTGCCAGTTAAGATTTGAATTTCGAATACGTGTACCGTTACACCCCCTACCACTATCATAGGGATCTGGTCAAAAATAGAGCACTATATTTTAGGGAATAGGTTACCATTTGAGAGACAACCAAAGTATGACAGCTATGAGGAACTGCCCTCAGTCTCTCTGAGGTTCTGATGCAAACTGGAATGAGTCAGGCCAACACACACAATTCAAGCAGTAAAGTTGAAATTAAACCGCTCATCATTAGTCGAATGATGCGACTGATGATGATTTTGAAAAAAGTAGCTTGAAAAGGCTCAGCATAGTTTTTTTGGCGCAGGCTGTACACACTACTTCAGTCACTCATTCACTTGATAATGCCTCGAATTTGACAGCGGCATTCCCTTTGTGTGGCCGTAATGCATTGTAAGGCTGCACGATGCAACTATAAAAAAAAAAAAAAAGTGTCTTGAAAAAGGCATGAGCTCAGCTTTGTTTTTGTTTTTGCGCAGGCTTTTTCTTTCAAGGCATAGTTGAAAATGTCTCACGCACCTGAAACCAGTATCTTCAGATGAGCGATTACTTTTCCTATTTGAAACAATGAAATTCAGAATCATATCAGTTCGAACACTGCACTCTACACCACTTCTACGTGTTGCTGACAGGAATGGGCACACACACGAGACGGAGAAGTCCCACTACTATCTCACACTACACTAATATCTCACTACTGTCTCTGACTGACCTGGGTCCCCCCTGTCCTCAGCCCTGTCCGTCTCCTCTGTAGCGTAGATAGGGTAGCTATGGAAACTAGCAGGATAGTTAGGGGGGCCAGGTTTCGAGCACGGCCTTCCTGGAGATGCATCATTCCCGTTTTCTGCTGCTTCATGGTGAGTAGAGGAAAAGTCAGATACAACCGTCAAACAACAATCAACAAGTTCGTCAACAACAACAGATGACAGGTCAACAACAACAACATAAAACAGCTCAAACAGGGACTGAACTGCACAGACAGACAGACAGACCACAGCTAAAGTGAGTACAACTAGAGCTGTGACGGGCACAAATTTCGTCAGCCGGTGATTGTCAAGCAAATAACTGCCGGTCTCACGGTAATTGACCGTTAACTAACATGAACACATTTAGTATCTCCTGGCTTCCACACGGCCTACAAGCCACTGATGCAGACCTTTGGAACATCTACATTTTAAAAAGTCTAATAAATCCATTTAATATAGCCTAAACCTTCACAATGAATCCATTGTTTATTTTAGACAGGTCTATAATGAAGAAAATGTGGTCTATTTCAAAAGAACAGAATAGCATACTCTGAGTTGTCCTTATGTTAGGCCCTGATCTGGCTAGGCCATATGGCTGTGGGCTACACTAGTTCATTAGGCAGACAAGATTTGCTTAGAATTCCATAGTATTATTTTATAGTATGAAGAACACACCTGAACAAAGCTGAATAAAATAGAAAGGATATTTTCTCCAAATGATTTGAGGGAGTGCGCACATGCGGCTATTCTGTGTTGAGCATTGCATTTAAAGTTATTAATGTAACTTTAGTTGTTCTACAAACATTAGACTATCTGTTTTGATTTGTAATACATTGTAAGGCTGCATGATGCGACTAATGAGGATTTGAAAAAAGTCGCTTGAAAAGGCATGAGCTCTGCTTTGTTTTTGTGCAGGCTGTACACACTTCATCAGTCTCTCATTCACAATTTGACAAGCACCTGATAATGCCTTGAATTTCCCGGCGGCATTCCCTTTGTGTGGCCATAATGCACCGTAAAAAAATCCATGCCTTTTGCGGCCAGTGGGGGTGCTGCCCCCTCCATCACGTGATCGGGTCTTTCTCACAGGCTACAAGTGAATTATGGTGAAAATGATCTTCCCCAAACTTGAAACTCCCTTGTAAAGCGGATTAATGTGCTCATTTCACAATGACTGATTGTATTGGTTGAAAGAAGTTGGTAATGCCAGGTTTGTTAATTTTAAGAAGTTATTTGGCCACTTTAGTTTTGATACAAACCTTATTAAAACATACAGGCTTATGGGCTCGGCTACATGAGGTGTGTGACTATGATTCGAAAAAGTTGAAAGAAAAAAGGCATTGTTTTTTATACTGGGCATCATTCACAAGTGAAAATATACAATTCACAAGTGATATGCTAATGTTGTCACCCATCAGACTATTCTTGATTTAATCTTGTCTTTACATATATTACTTAGTTTATGTGTGAAATTTGTTTTGATTTAGAAATGGACTATTATCATGCACCTGGCCAGAAACAGGGGCAGCGGGACCAAAAATACATGTCATCTATGCGATAAAATAGTGAATGGAGGACGCTTTTCCCTGTGGTTTATTTTCATGCCAACCAGGTAGGCTATACTCCTGTTGTAAATATAAGCATTGTGCTTAATATTAGGAAAGTTGACAAATAAATATAGTAGGCCTAGCCTATAGAAAGCTGACCCTCCTCTTTTTAATAGAGGCCATCAGTCTGTTTTCTCGTACGATTGCATATCCTATAGAAATGTTGTGCAACATGGGCTCTCATGAAGTGTTTGATTAGATGTTCCATTACATTTGCATTGATGTCAGACTGATTAGAGGGACAATAGATTGCTGAGTACCAGGCAGTTAAGCAAGTTTGGTAGGCTACTAATGACCATCAGCAGCATCAGAGCTTGGAGAAGAATAATTACCATGACTAAACGGTAACGTGGAATTTGACTGCCTTCATGACTCGTGACCGCCGGTGTGGCGGTAATACGATCACTGCAACAGCCCTAAGTAATACTACAACCTATCAAAAAACAACAAGTATACACACACTATTACATGTCTATTGATGGGGGGGAAAATAGGGCTGGGCGGAATACCGTATTTTACTATATACTGGTATTGATGCACGGACCGATTTTGGGTTTTTACTTTACCTTCTATTACGGTATTTGAATGTTTTGGTTTGTTAAATGTGACACGCCGTGTGCAACGTCCATTTTTATAGTTTACTCTGCTACTTGAGTCATCCATCTCTGCTCTCACTCTCTCTCCACACCTCTTTCCACACAGACCTAGCCCAGCCCCCTGTCACTCAAGGAGCGCATTAGTTGTTGCTTGACGACGAGACACTTGCGTTCAGTCTGCTGGTCAATGCAGCACATGAAACAATGTTGATGACAACGATGTTATTTTCACGTTGCTTCTTAATATAAATCCACTAGCGTTCTATAATTACACTATTAGTTTGTGTTTCTTACATCAGCAAACAGCTAGTTTGTATTTTCTTAGCAAGTTAAGCTAAATCGTGTTAGCTGCTAATGCTAATCGCTAGTTAGCTAGCTAATAAATGTACTGAGTCAGAGCAAACGGAACTAGCTAAACAGACTGATAATACCAGTGCTGGTGTAGACCTAAATCAGCATGTTGTTTGTGCAACAATATCTTCTAAATCAAAAGAGGAATATGCGAAGTATGAATATGTTGGCTACATGAAGTAGCTGAGAGAAAACATTCAACGTAGCCAAATATTGAAGGGTCCCCTAGTAAACACTTAGGTTCCTACCCTGTTACAATAACTCCTCCCTGGCATTTTAATTTGTTGTCATGTTAAACAACATGTCAAAGTGTCCACTATTATATACTAACTATAGAATTAGAATAATCCTTCTATTTCCATGATTTCAACCAAGTGTTTTGATCTAAAATCACAAGTCAAATTGCAAATTGCAACAAGTGGTTCAAAATAAAGCCTTGATAGTTTGTCCATATCACATCGCCCTACGTGGCCGTGTGGAAATGATGTGAAATGAGTGCAGGAAATGCAGAAAAATATTTTATACGGTTCAATTCAACCAAAAACAATCAGAATGGAGAAAGACCCATTTAAATAATTTTGAATATATTATATTATATTTTGAAATCTTACAATCAGGATATTATTGTGCAAGTAAACCCGTTTTTTTATTACAGACTTGTGCATTAGTCCTGACTAAGTGTTTTCACTTGAAATGGAGACATTAAGCAATTCAAACCCAACACATGAAGCCCATAATGAGGAGGTAGAAACACAAGCAAATATAAACCATTAATGTTATGGTAACCATTGGATTACAGTTGAGGATTCTTTGTAACAATCAAGGGATGAGTGAATATTGCAACGACTCATGTATGACGTTGAGCAAAGTGCATCTCTAAAGTGTTGCTAATTGGTTAACAACAAAATAAAAGCATAGAATTCAGCAGCAGGAACGAGGCCCTTGCAATTCAATTGTTTTGAAGAAAAACAAAAGTCTAGATTCAAAGCAGCTGATACCATTGATCTTAAAAGGGGCTCTTAAAACAGATGGCAAACCATTATTACGCTTAAACGCTAGAAAAGAGCCAAAAAGGGGGGAAAAACAAAACCTATATATAATTATATTATATATATATATATATATATACACAGTGGGGAGAACAAGTATTTGATACACTGCCGATTTTGCAGGTTTTCCTACTTACAAAGCATGTAGAGGTCTGTCATTTTTATCATAGGTACACTTCAACTGTGAGAGACGGAATCTAAAACAAAAATCCAGAAAATCACATTGTATGATTTTTAAGTAATTAATTTGCATTTTATTGCATGACATAAGTATTTGATCACCTACCAACCAGTAAGAATTCCGGCTCTCACAGACCTGTTAGTTTTTCTTTAAGAAGCCCTCCTGTTCTCCACTCGTTACCTGTATAAAAGACACCTGTCCACACACTCAATCAAACAGACTCCAACCTCTCCACAATGGCCAAGACCAGAGAGCTGTGTAAGGACATCAGGGATAAATTGTAGACCTGTACAAGGCTGGGATGGGCTACAGGACAATAGCCAAGCAGCTTGGTGAGAAGGCAACAACTGTTGGCACAATTATTAGAAAATGGAAGAAGTTCAAGATGACGGTCAATCACCCTCGGTCTGGGGCTCCATGCAAGATCTCACCTCGTGGGGCATCAATGATCATGAGGAATGTGAGGGATCAGCCCAGAACTACACGGCAGGACCTGGTCAATGACCTGAAGAGAGCTGGGACCACAGTCTCAAAGAAAACCATTAGTAACACACTACGCCGTCATGGATTAAAATCCTGCAGCGCACGCAAGGTCCCCCTGCTCAAGCCAGCGCATGTCCAGGCCCGTCTGAAGTTTGCCAATGACCATCTGGATGATCCAGAGGAGGAATGGGAGAAGGTCATGTGGTCTGATGAGACAAAAATAGAGCTTTTTGCTCTAAACTCCACTCGCCGTGTTTGGAGGAATAGAAGGATGAGTACAACCCCAAGAACACCATCCCAACCGTGAAGCATGGAGGTGGAAACATCATTCTTTGGGGATGCTTTTCTGCAAAGGGGACAGGACGACTGCACCGTATTGAAGGGAGGATGGATGGGGCCATGTATCGCGAGATCTTGACCAACAACCTCCTTCCCTCAGTAAGAGCATTGAAGATGGGTCGTGGCTGGGTCTTCCAGCATGACAACGACCCGAAACACACAGCCAGGGCAACTAAGGAGTGGCTCCGTAAGAAGTATCTCAAGGTCCTGGAGTGGCCTATCCAGTCTCCAGACCTGAACCCAATAGAAAATCTTTGGAGGGAGCCGAAAGTCCGTATTGCCCAGCGACAGCCCCGAAACCTGAAGGATCTGGAGAAGGTCTGTATGGAGGAGTGGGCCAAAATCCCTGCTGCAGTGTGTGCAAACCTGGTCAAGAACTACAGGAAACGTATGATCTCTGTAATTGCAAACTAAGGTTTCTGTACCAAATATTCAGTTCTGCTTTTCTGATGTATCAAATACTTATGTCATGCAATAAAATGCAAATTAATTAATTAAAAATCATACAATGTAATTTTCTGGATTTTTGTTTTAGATTCCTTCTCTCACAGTTGAAGTGTACCTATGATAAAAATTACAGACCTCTACATGCTTTGTAAGTAGGAAAACCTGCAAAATTGTCAGTGTATCAAATACTTGTTCTCCCCACTGTATATGTGTGTGTGTGTTGCCACCCTAGGGCCACTCACTACTTACTCATAAAGCACATTTATAACTTTTATTAAAACATAAAATAACGTCAAAAATGTAGAAAATACGGTAATAATATGATATTTTGGCCATATCGGGGATGAATAGATAGTTATATATTATCTTTGACGATATATCGTATCGTTTTGACAGTACCGCTTGTTTTCCAATGTTCTTTTTAAATAGGGAGACAATTTGTTTTCAGGATCTTTATTTCCATGGCTGATCAAAACTTGTTTTCTCATGGCTCTCTTGTCCCTCTGCAGCAGGCACATGGTGAGCAATATGCTTGGAACATCGAAACGCAATAAAATCACCGTATTGAATCGCAAAACATATAGAATCGTGAGAATATCGCACCGCGAGGTCCCTGGCTATTCGATAGGCGCCACGCGGACCCTGGCTATTCGATAGGCGCCACGCGGACCCTGGCTATTCGATAGGCGCCACGCGGACCCTGGCTATTCGATAGGCGCCACGCGGACCCTGGCTATTCGATAGGCGCCACGCGGACCCTGGCTATTCGATAGGCGCCACGCGGACCCTGGCTATTCGATAGGCGCCACGCGGACCCTGGCTATTCGATAGGCGCCACGCGGACCCTGGCTATTCGATAGGCGCCACGCGGACCCTGGCTATTCGATAGGCGCCACGCGGTCCCTGGCTATTCGATAGGCGCCACGCGGACCCTGGCTATTCGATAGGCGCCACGCGGACCCTGGCTATTCGATAGGCGCCACGCGGACCCTGGCTATTCGATAGGCGCCACGCGGACCCTGGCTATTCGATAGGCGCCACGCGGACCCTGGCTATTCGATAGGCGCCACGCGGACCCTGGCTATTCGATAGGCGCCACGCGGACCCTGGCTATTCGATAGGCGCCACGCGGACCCTGGCTATTCGATAGGCGCCACGCGGACCCTGGCTATTCGATAGGCGCCACGCGGACCCTGGCTATTCGATAGGCGCCACGCGGACCCTGGCTATTCGATAGGCGCCACGCGGACCCTGGCTATTCGATAGGCGCCACGCGGACCCTGGCTATTCGATAGGCGCCACGCGGACCCTGGCTATTCGATAGGCGCCACGCGGACCCTGGCTATTCGATAGGCGCCACGCGGACCCTGGCTATTCCCAGCACTTTATATGACATTCAAACTATATGCAGAAAAACACCGGACCAACTGACTGTTTTTTGACAGTAAAACACACCTTACCTTCTGTGTTACTAATAAAAACACACTCTGGCACGACCTACACAACCTATTGCTTACATGACCTACACGACCTATTGCTTACATGACCTACACGACCTATTGCTTACATGACCTACACGACCTATTGCTTACATGACCTACACGACCTATTGCTTACATGACCTACACGACCTATTGCTTACATGACCTACACGACCTATTGCTTACATGACCTACACAACCTATTGCTTACATGACCTACACAACCTATTGCTTACATGACATACATGACCTATTGCTTACATGACCTACACGACCTATTGCTTACATGACCTACACAACCTATTGCTTACATGACATACATGACCTATTGCTTACATGACCTACACGACCTATTGCTTACATGACCTACACGACCTATTGCTTACATGACCTACACGACCTATTGCTTACATGACCTACACAACCTATTGCTTACATGACCTACACAACCTATTGCTTACATGACATACATGACCTATTGCTTACATGACCTACACGACCTATTGCTTACATGACCTACACGACCTATTGCTTACATTACCTATTGCTTACATTACCTATTGCTTACATTACATATTGCTTACATGACCTACATTATTTACATCAGGGCGGCAGGTAGCCTAGTGGTTAGAGCGTTGGGCCAGTAATCGAAAGGTTGCTAGATTGAATCCCAGAGCTGACAAGGTAAAAATCTGTCGTTCTGCCCCTGAACAAGGCAGTTAACCCACTGTTCCCCCGGTAGGCCGTCATTGTAAATAAGAATTTGTTCTTAACTGACTTGCCTCGTTAAATAAAAATAAATTATCTATTGCTTACATAGGGGATATTGACGTGAGTTCGTTAAAAATGGAAAAGTGACGAAATGAAACATGACAACATGCCACGACGGGGATTTCTTTCAGGACAAGAGATGGTGTGACATATGTACATACCGTCGCCGGCATCGTAGCCAGGACAGATCTAGGCTGCGTCCCAAATAGCACCGTATATAGTGCCCTACTTCTGATCAGCACCCTCAGGACCCTGCTTAAAAAGTAGTGCAAAATATAACCTGTGGGACGCCACGTTCTCCTCTGCTTGGTGCATCCCTGAGCTATTGATACCCCTGATGCTCTTTAAACCTGGGGTTAAACACCATTTGACTGTAGCTGTGCTTGTCTGATGCTATGGAACCAGTGCAATTAGCCCCCAAAAGTGAAATCCCCCCCCCCCCCCGTCCATCTGACACTCCAAGCCAGGCAAATGCTTGACAGTATTTGAAAGATCTCCAAATACTATTTGAACTCAGGCATGTCTGCTGCTCTCACTGGATCCTGCCTCTGAGCCAGCCCTGCAGGAGACACTGACCTGCTATTGGAGCACACAACCTATGACAGCCACACTGACAGACAGACCAGCCAATGGGAGGGAAGAGCCAAAACGTTGGCTAATCCCACTGGTTGGCTAGGGACAAGGGGGGGGCAGATGTTCGTGGAAGGTGTCTAGCTACAGTGGGAGAGGAGAGAAGAAGAAAGGAGGGGAGAGGTGCTTCTACATGTGCATTGCTTGCTGTTTGGAGTTTTAGGCTGGGTTTCTGTACAGCTGACGTAAGAAGGGCTTTATAAA
Source organism: Salvelinus alpinus (assembly GCF_045679555.1). Lineage (NCBI taxonomy): Eukaryota > Metazoa > Chordata > Actinopteri > Salmoniformes > Salmonidae > Salvelinus > Salvelinus alpinus. The sequence continues at coordinate 3,290,779 of NC_092119.1, forward strand.
TACATTTGATTGATTGATAGAAGGGGAGAGGGGATAGGAGAGAAGTGGAGGGCCACTGTTCACTTACAGTTGATCTCTGAGCGAGTTCTCTCTGCTCTGGAGTGTTTGTTGGTTGAACGAATGGTGTGTCTCACTGCTGAAAGAGGCTGGAGGGAGAGACGGGGAGGGGGAGGGAGAGATGGGGAGGGGAGGGAGAGACGGGAAGGGGGAGGGAGAGACGGGGAGGGGAGGGAGAGACGGGAAGGGGGAGGGAGAGACGGGGAGGGGGAGATGGGGAGGGGAGGGAGAGACGGGGAGACAGAGAGAAAGAGAGGAGACAAAGGCGACATAAGGGGGTAGCAGGAGAAAGAGAGACATCAATATTAGATAAGCTTCACGATAAAGGAATAAACACATAACAAAACACTACACAAGAGTAAACCATGTCATAACGCTGTTATCACATTATATACAGTTGAAGTCGGAAGTTCACATACACCTTAGCCAAATACATTTAAAAACTCAGTTTTTCACAATTCCTGACATTTAATCCTAGTACAAATCTTAGGATCACCACTTTGTTTAAAAATGTGAAATGTCATAATAATAATAGAGAGAATGATTTATTTCAGCTTTTATTTCTTTCATCACATTCCCAGTGTGTCAGAAGTTTACATACACTCAATTAGTATTTGTTAGCATTGCCTTTAAATTGTTTAACTTGGGTCAAACGTTTTGGGTAGCCTTCCACAAGCTTCCCACAATAAGATGGGTGAATTTTGGCCCATTCCTCCTGACAAAGCTGGTGTAACCGAGTCAGGTTTGAAGGCCTCCTTACTCTTACACGCTTTTTCAGTTCAGCTTACACATTTTCTATGGGATTGAGGTCAGGGCTTTGTGATTGCCACTCCAATACCTTGCCTTTGTTGTCCTTAAGCCATTTTGCCACAACTTTGGAAGTATGCTTGGGGTCATTGTCCATTTGTTAGACCCATTTGCGACCAAGATTTAACTTCCTGACTGATGTCTTGAAATGTTGCTTCAATATATCCACATAATTTCCCTCCCTCATGATGCCATCTATTTTGTGAAGTGCACCAGTCCCTCCTGCAGCAAAGCACCCCCACAACATGATGCTGCCGACCCCGTGCTTCACGGTTGGGATGGTGTTATTCGGCTTGCAAGCTTCCCCCTTTTTCCTCCAAACATAACGATGATCATTATGGCCAAACAGTTCTATTTTTGTTCCATCAGACCAGAGGACATTTCTCCAAAAAGTACCAACTTTGTTCCCATGTGCAGTTGCAAACCGTAGTCTGGCTTTTTTATGGCGGTTTTGGAGCAGTGGCGATATAGGACTCGTTTTACTTTGGGTCTAGATACTTTTGTAGCCGTTTCCTCCAGCATCTTCACAAGGTCCTTTGCTGTGGTTCTGGGATTGATTTGCACTTTTCGCACCAAAATACGTTAATCTCTAGGAGACAGAACGCGTCTCCTTCCTGAGCGGTATGACGGCTGCGTGGTCCCATGGTGTTTATACTTGTGTACTATTGTTTGTACAGATGAACGTGGTACCTTCAGGCATTTTGAAATTGCTCCCAAGGATGAACCAGACTTGTGGTCTACAATATTTTTTCTGAGGTCTTGGCTGATTTCTTTTGATTTTCCCACGATGCAAAGCAAAGAGGCACTGAGTTTGGTAGGCCTTGAAATACATCCACAGGTACACCTCCAATTGACTCAAATGATGTCAATTAGCCTATCAGAAGCTTCTAAAGCCATGACATCATTTTCTGGAATTTTCCAAGCTCTTTAAAGGCACAGTCAACTTAGTGTATGTAAACTTCTGACCCACTGGAATTGTGATACAGTGAATTATACGTGAAATAATCTGTCTGTAAACAATTGTTGGAAAAATTACTTGTGTCATGCACAAAGTAGATGTCCTAACCGACTTGCCAAAACTATAGTTTGTTAACAAGAAATTTGTGGAGTGTTTGAAAAACGAGTTTTAATCATTCCAACCTAAGTGTATATAAACTTCAGACTTCAACTGTATGGGATCATTCTACAGAAGTGTTGCAAATTTACCCTTCGCTAAGCCCCGCCCCAATCATTTTAGGCAACCAATCGCAGTGCTCCAACGGATAGCAACTGTCATTGAGTTTGACACCTCAGACAAGCTCACGTTTAAATCGCATGAAAGGTAGTGAGGGCTATGGGAAAAATTTGGAGTTTTCTTTATGAAAAAAATCATGTTAAATTGCTAAATAATTTAACAGTGCATGCACCAGGAGTACTTCCTACTGTGATTCCGGAAATGCAGATCCTGTTGGAGCATTTTTCAAAACCCGAAATGATACTTTGTTACATTCTTTGCTAGCTCAGCAGGTTAGCTAGCCATCAGTCTCATTGACCACTAAATGTTGCTAACGCTAGCTAGCCACTTAATATAAAGTTGTTTTCTCAGAATGTATGTTAGCTAAATAAAATAAAATGTTATTTGTCACATGCTTCGTAAACATGTATGGATTAACAGTGAAATGCTTCGAGACGGGACCATCCCAACAATACAGAGAGAAAGAATATAGAGAAATAATAGAAAAATAAAACACGAAATAATAAATACACAATGAGTAATGATAACTAGGTTATATACACAGGGTACCAGTACTGAGTAATGATAACTAGGCTATATACACAGGGTACCAGTACTGAGTAATGATAACTAGGCTATATACACAGGGTACCAGTACTGAGTCAATGAATAATGATAACTAGGTTATATACACAGGGTACCAGTACTGAGTCAATGATAACTAGACTATATACACAGGGTACCAGTACTGAGTCAATGAGTAATGATAACTAGGTTATATACACAGGGTACCAGTACTGAGTAATGATAACTAGGTTATATACACAGGGTACCAGTACTGAGTCAATGATAACTAGACTATATACACAGGGTACCAGTACTGAGTAATGATAACTAGGTTATATACACAGGGTACCAGTACTGAGTCAATGAGTAATGATAACTTCTTATGGCCGGGGGCAGTATTGAGTAGCTTGGATGAATAAGGTGCCCAGAGTAAACTGCCTGCTACTCAGGCCCAGAAGCTAAGATATGCATATTATTAGTATATTTGGATAGAAAACACTCTGAAGTTTCTAAAACTGTTTGAAAGATGTCTGTGAGTATAACAGAACTCATATGGCAGGCAAAAACCTGAGAAAAAATCCAACCAGGATGTGGGAAATCTGAGGTTTGTTGGTTTGCCTATCCAATATACAGTGTCTATGGGGTCATATTGCACTTCCCTAAGGCTTCCACTAGTTGTCAATAGTCTTTAGAACCTTGTTTCAGGCTTCTACTGTGAAGGGGGAGCGAATAAGAGCTGATTGAGTCAGTGGTCTGGCAGAGCGCCACAAGCTCAGTCAGACGCGCAGCCGTGAGAGTTAGCTGCGTTCCATTGCATTTCTACAGACAAAGGAATTCTCCGGTTGAAACATTATTGAATATTTATGTTAAAAACATCCAAAAGATTGATTATATACATCGTTTGACATGTTTCTATGAACTGTAATGGATTTTTTTGACTTTGTCTGGTCTGTGCATCATGAATTTGGATTTTTTAACTAAACGCGCGAACAAAAAGGAGGTGTTTGGACATAAATTATGACTTTATCGAACAAAACAAACATTTATTGTGGAACTGGGATTCCTGTGAGTGCATTCTGATGAAGATCATCAAAGGTAAGTGAATATTTATAACGCTATTTCTGACTTCTGTTGACTCCACAACATGGCGGGTACCTGTATGGCTTGTTTTTGTGTCTGAGCGCCGTACTCAGATTATTGCATGGTGTGCTTTTTCCGTAAAGTTTTTTAAAAATCTGACACAGCGGTTGCATTAAGGAGAAGTTTATCTAAAGTTCCATGTAAAACACTTGTATCTTTTAGCAATGTTTATTATGAGTATTTCTGTAAGTTGATGTTGCTCTCTGCAAAATCACCGGATGTTTTGGAGGCAAAACATTAATGAACATAACGCGCCAATGTAAACTAAGATTTTTGGAAATAAATATGAACTTTATCAAACAAAACATACATGTATTGTGTAACATGAAGTCCTATGAGTGTCATCTGATGAAGATCATCAAAGGTTAGTGATTAATTTTATCTCTATTTCTGCTTTTTGTGACTCCTGTCTTTGGCTGGAAAAATGTCTGTGTTTTTCTGTAACTAGGTACTGACCTAACATAATCGTTTGGTGTGCTTTCGTCGTAAAGCCTTTTTGAAAATCGGACACTGTGGTGGGATTAACAACAAGTTTATCTTTAAAATGGTGTAAAATACATGTTCGAGGAATTTTAATTATGAGATTTCTGTTGTTTGAATTTGGCGCCCTGCACTTCCACTGGCTGTTGTAAAGTCAATCCCGTTAACGGAATCTCAGCCGTAAGACGATAACTTGACTAGATACACAGGGTACCAGTACTGAGTCAATGCGTAATGAGGTCATTTTTTAAATTTATTTTAGCTTTATTTAACTAGGCAAGTCAGTTAAGAACAAATTCTTATTTTCAATGACGGCCTAGGAACAGTGGGTTAACTGCCTTGTTCAGGGGCAGAACGACAGATTTGTACCTTGTCAGCTCGGGGATTTGAACTTGCAACCTTTCGGTTACTAGTCCAACCACTAGGCTACCCTGCCTCCCCAATTGAGGTAGATACGTACAGATAACTAGGAAATAAAGTGACGAGGCAACAGGATAATAAACATTAGCAGCAGCATTAGAAACATTATGAATACAACTCCCATTGGCGGTCGACGACAGGATACGATTTGAGAGCACACGTTAGCTCCAAAAAGTGGTTGTAGATTTGACTGCATGCTGATGATAGTGAATTCAAAGCCATTCAGTGGCTAGAAACACTACAAAAACACACATTTTACCAGGTTCCCCTGAATCAATTGTAATCACAGTCCATCACAACACAGGTTCCCTGATTAGCAAGGAGTCGTCTGTGTTGAATTTCATTGTGTGTCAGAAACACAGTGAGATCATTGCGAGGGGATTTCGCTAGTGTTTGAAAATGGGGAATTGGGTCTGAGATGGCAACCTGAGATGGCAACCGAGATGGCAACCTATAAAATACATTCGTTGACCACTTTTGAAGTCTGGGTAAAATCTATGAAAATGTAGATTTTCGGTTGTAGTTACCCTTTAATTCAACTGTGCACCAGCCAGAGACCGTTGTTTGGTTAGCGATGTTTCTGTAGTGCTCATGTGATTGCAGAGTTTGCAAAACAAAATTGCCACCGGATTGAAAAAAAACATGATATCATTCTGCCAGGTGGGCAAAGGCTATTTTGTAGTTGACATTTCATTGAGAAGGTTCAGGGAAACTTTTTCCATAAGACTGTTTTCATTACATTAGCATCATCGCTAACAGCTACACAAAGCAGTAGACAAACACACACAGACAGACAGACAGACATTCCTGTGACGTTGCCTCTTCAGAAAGTTGAATCGCTGATGCATTTTGTTCATGTCTTAAGATAATCTTGGGACATATTTTTTTTATTTTCTAATAAATGTAGTTGATTAGGTAATAGGGAGCCATTTTAGACTGAGCTGTGGTTATTTACCTCCAGGTCATCGTCGTCCACCTCAGAGAAGTGTTGGTGGTTATCTGGGTTGTTCATCTTGTCCAACAGCTCCACAGCTACTTTCCTGGTCAGCCCTGTCTGACCTACAAACAAATGCTGCAACAAGCAGACAAACAGACAGACACAGAGTGAGAAACACAGACAGACAGATGGAAAAGAGAGACAGACGGAGGGAGAGAGAGACAAGCGACCGACCAACACAGACAGACGGAGAGAGGGACAGACAGACAGAGGGAGCCAGACGGACAGACAGACAGAGCCAGACAGACAGACAGACAGAGCCAGACAGACAGACAGACAGACAGACAGACAGACAGACAGACATAGGGAGAGAGCCAGACAGACAGACAGAGAGGGAGGGAGCCAGACAGACAGACAGAGAGGGAGGGAGCCAGACAGACAGACAGAGGGAGCCAGACAGAAGGAGGGAGCCAGACAGACAGACAAAGGGAGAGAGCCAGACAGAAGGAGGGAGGGAGGGAGCCAGACAGACAGACAGAGGGAGGGAGGGAGCCAGACAGACAGACAGAAGGAGGGAGCCAGACAGACAGAGGGAGGGAGCCAGACAGACTTTATTGTTGATCTAGTGACACATCAAGAACACAAGATGGCCAATAATGCTCCTAATACCAAGCTTTAAATGAAAGTGACAATTATTAACTAGGACCTCAGACATATTTTACCACTGAGATGATGACTGGTTCACCATCATTAAGACCTGGTACATCTCAGAGGATGAATCACGTCAACCTAATGCTCCAGAACATTCTAATTAACAACTCTAGATGAATTAGACTCTCTAAGGGCTGGTTTACCCTATTTCTAAAGCACTTTCAAAACTGAGATTTTACGTCGAGCAAGCTTTTTAGTCCAGGGACAGTTTCCATCTGGGTACGGAAACGGCCTTAAGAGTTATACTGAATGGTTTCATTTCCCAGTTCATTTAAAAAAAAATGTAACCTTTATTTAACTAGGCAAGTCAATTAATTCTAATTTAGAATGACGGCCTACCAAAAGGCCTCGAGCGGGGACGGGGGCCTGGGATTAAAATAAATAAATACAATATAAATATAGGACAAAACACACATCACAACAAGAGAGAGACCTAAGACAACAACATAAAGAGAGACGACAACATAAAGAGAGACCTAGACAACAACATAAAGAGAGACAACAACATAAAGAGAGACCTAAGACAACAACATAAAGAGAGACAACAACATAAAGAGACCTAAGACAACAACATAAAGAGAGACAACAACATAAAGAGAGACCTAAGACAACAACATAAAGAGAGACAACAACATAGAGACCTAAGACAACAACATAAGAGACAACATAAAGAGACCTAAGACAACAACATAAAGAGAGACAACAACATAGAGACCTAAGACAACAACATAGAGACAACAACATAAAGAGACCTAAGACAACAACATAAAGAGACACAACAACATAAAGAGACCTAAGACAACAACATAAAGAGAGACAACAACATAAAGAGAGACCTAAGACAACAACATAAAGAGAGACAACAACATAAAGAGAGACCTAAGACAACAACATAAAGAGAGACAACAACATAGAGACCTAAGACAACAACATAAAGAGACACAACAACATAAAGAGAGACCTAAGACAACAACATAAACAAGGCAGTTCCTGTTTTCATGAGGACGTGTCAGTTACCGTTAACAGCTTCTCGGCTGTCGGTCTCTTCTTCGGGTTCTTGGTCAGCGAGACTTTAACAAAGTTATGGAAGGCTGTGGTCCTGCAGGGGGAGGGAACCTACTGTTACTGACTGTAGTAGTATAACAGAAATGCTCCAGGTCACATGACAGGTGTACTGTACTTACCATTTTGTTTTGTCTTTTAGCTTGGGAGGCTGAAAGCTGCTCTTTGACATGAGAAACAAGGCCCTGGAATAGAACACATCAATTGAGATTAGATCATGTTATAAAACAATATTCTCTTATTTTACCACCGGTGGTGAGAGACTTTCATCTACACTGTAGTGGGGCGAGGTTCACAAAACCTTCCTAGCACTACGATCATCTCAAGTCTGTTTTGTAGGCATTAGGCAACGACTGACAGTGATCTTAGTGCTACAAAACATTTTGGGAAACATGCCCCTGTACTTAGAGAGACGGGAGAGAGTAGAGAGAGACGGGAGAGAGTAGAGAGAGACGGGAGAGAGTAGAGAGAGACGGGAGAGAGTAGAGAGAGACGGGAGAGAGTAGAGAGAGACGGGAGAGAGTAGAGAGAGACGGGAGAGAGTAGAGAGAGACGGGAGAGAGTAGAGAGAGACGGGAGAGAGTAGAGAGAGACGGAAGAGAGTAGAGTAGAGAGAGACGGAAGAGAGTAGAGTAGAGAGAGACGGAAGAGAGTAGAGTAGAGAGAGGCGGGAGAGAGTAGAGTAGAGAGAGACGGGAGAGAGTAGAGTAGAGAGAGGCGGGAGAGAGTAGAGAGAGGCGGGAGAGAGTAGAGAGAGGCGGGAGAGAGTAGAGAGAGGCGGGAGAGAGTAGAGAGAGGCGGGAGAGAGTAGAGAGAGGCGGGAGAGAGTAGAGAGAGACGGGAGAGAGTAGAGAGAGACGGGAGAGAGTAGAGAGAGGCGGGAGAGAGTAGAGAGAGACGGCAGAGAGTAGAGAGAGACGGAAGAGAGTAGAGAGAGACGGCAGAGAGTAGAGAGAGACGGAAGAGAGTAGAGAGAGACGGAAGAGAGTAGAGAGAGACGGAAGAGAGTAGAGAGAGACGGAAGAGAGTAGAGAGAGACGGGAGAGAGTAGAGAGAGACAGAAGAGAGTAGAGAGAGACGGGAGAGAGTAGAGAGAGACGGGAGAGAGTAGAGAGAGACGGGAGAGAGTAGAGAGAGACGGGAGAGAGTCGAGAGAGACGGGAGAGAGTAGAGAAACGGCAGAGAGTAGAGAGAGACGGAAGAGAGTAGAGAGAGACGGCAGAGAGTAGAGAGAGACGGCAGAGAGTTGAGAGAGACGGCAGAGAGTTGAGAGAGACGGCAGAGAGTAGAGAGAGACGGGAGAGAGTAGAGAGAGACAGAAGAGAGTAGAGAGAGACAGAAGAGAGTAGAGAGAGACGGGAGAGAGTAGAGAGAGACGGGAGAGAGTAGAGAGAGACGGAAGAGAGTAGAGTAGAGAGACGGCAGAGAGTAGAGAGAGACGGAAGAGAGTAGAGAGAGACGGAAGAGAGTAGAGAGAGACGGAAGAGACTAGAGAGAGACGGAAGAGACTAGAGAGTAGACGGGAGAGAGACGGGAGAGAGTAGAGAGAGACGGGAGAGAGTAGAGAGAGACAGAAGAGAGTAGAGAGAGACGGAAGAGAGTAGAGAGACGGGAGAGAGTAGAGAGAGACGGGAGAGAGTAGAGAGAGACGGAAGAGAGCATGAATTCACATACACTGCGTAGCGCATGCCGACAGATACGAGAATGCATTATAAAAACAGTTGTATTTGTTACGTTCACTACGTAGCCCTTGTGAATCATTGTAGTGTTCCTTTTGACTCCCCCTTATGTCCTACGGGAGCCACCGTACCTGCCTCCTGTTAAGTTGGCTCATTAACATGAGGAGATTTGTAGCTATTACACCCTAGCAGCTTTATAAAGATTTCAGCTAGTCTCTTTATTTCTACATAACAGTATTCTCTCTTCAACACAGCGCCATGAGTTTCACAGCCATAGCCTGTCTAGGCTATATGCCTCTGATCGAAATCAACAAAAAAAGGTAGGCATGAAGTTAATGTTTTCAAATATTCATTATTGTCACTGGCAGCTAAACTCATCATCAACACTAAATAGACAGTTAACTACAACACGTCACAATACAAGACCATAAAATGCACCGTTACGTCTTGTATCAGCTCACTTTACCAGCATTGCGTCGGGCAGACGCAAGAAAAAATATCCTTGATTTCTGATTTGAAGAGCATGATAAATCGCGGCCCGTCTGTTTACTGTCATTCACTACCGTGCACGCTAATTCCAGCGTGTACACGCGTGTTCAAGTTTGTAAAAAAAATAGGCTTTTCGTTTGATTTGGGCTTAAGGGGGCAGGACCGGCATTTATCGTTTGATATGTGAACAAGTGAAGAGGAGAAAGCATTGATTGGTAGATGAGTGAGGGAGTGGAGAGCAGAACCAGCATTGATTGGTTGATGAGTGAGGGAGTGGAGAGCAGAACCAGCATTGATTGGTTGATGAGTGAGGAAGTGGAGAGCAGAAACAGCATTGATTGGTTGATGAGTGAGGGAGTGGAGAGCAGAACCAGCATTGATTGGTTGATGAGTGAGGAAGTGGAAAGCAGAAACAGCATTGATTGGTTGATGAGTGAGGAAGTGGAGAGCAGAAACAGCATTGATTGGTTGATGAGTGAGGAAGTGGAGAGCAGAAACAGCATTGATTGGTTGATGAGTGAGGAAGTGGAGAGCAGAAACAGCATTGATTGGTTGATGAGTGAGGAAGTGGAGAGCAGAAACAGCATTGATTGGTTGATGAGTGAGGAAGTGGAAAGCAGAAACAGCATTGATTGGTTGATGAGTGAGGAAGTGGAGAGCAGAAACAGCATTGATTGGTTGATGAGTGAGGAAGTGGAGAGCAGAAACAGCATTGATTGGTAGATGAGTGAGGAAGTGGAGAGCAGAACCAGCATTGATTGGTTGATAAGTACAGAAGTTTAGGGCAGGAGCTGTACCTCATTGGGTGCAGGTCAAACATAGGAGGCTGCAGCTCGGCCAGTTCTATGGAGGTGATGCCCACGGCCCAGATGTCACACAGCTGGTTGTAACCTCCGTTCTTCTCCACCGCTGCTACCTCTGGGGCCATCCTGCACAGATAACAGACATATTACACATCTCCCTGCTACCATCCTGCACAGATAACAGACATATTACACATCTCACTGCTACCATCCTGCACAGATAACAGACATATTACACATCTCACTGCTACCATCCTGCACAGATAACAGACATATTACACATCTCACTGCTACCATCCTGCACAGATAACAGACATATTACACATCTCACTGCTACCATCCTGCACAGATAACAGACATATTACACATCTCACTGCTACCATCCTGCACAGATAACAGACATATTACACATCTCCCTGCTACCATCCTGCACAGATAACAGACATATTATACATCTCCCTGCTACCATCCTGCACAGATAACAGACATATTATACATCTCCCTGCTACCATCCTGCACAGATAACAGACATATTACACATCTCCCTGCTACCATCCTGCACAGATAACAGACATATTATACATCTCCCTGCTACCATCCTGCACAGATAACAGACATATTATACATCTCCCTGCTACCATCCTGCACAGATAACAGACATATTACACATCTCACTGCTACCATCCTGCACAGATAACAGACATATTACACATCTCACTGCTACCATCCTGCACAGATAACAGACATATTATACATCTCACTGCTACCATCCTGCACAGATAACAGACATATTACACATCTCACTGCTACCATCCTGCACAGATAACAGACATATTACACATCTCACTGCTACCATCCTGCACAGATAACAGACATATTATACATCTCACTGCTACCATCCTGCACAGATAACAGACATATTACACATCTCACTGCTACCATCCTGCACAGATAACAGACATATTATACATCTCACTGCTACCATCCTGCACAGATAACAGACATATTACACATCTCACTGCTACCATCCTGCACAGATAACAGACATATTATACATCTCACTGCTACCATCCTGCACAGATAACAGACATATTACACATCTCACTGCTACCATCCTGCACAGATAACAGACATATTGCAGTCTTGTCTACATATGTACACGTTTTACATCATCTCCTAGAAATTAGGACAGTAATCACGCAGCACGTACTGTACGCCTAACACAAGCATGTATATCAGCTTGACCATTTCACTACTGGTGTTTTATATAGAATGTACAGTGATTCGGGAAAGTATTCAGACCTTCAAATGTTCTACATTTTGTTACGTTAGAGCCTTATTCTGAAATTGATTAAATACATACCCCATAACGGCATCACAATACCCCATAACGACATCACCATACCCCATAACGACATCACCATACCCCATAACGACATCACCATACCCCATAACGACATCACCATACCCCATAACGACATCACCATACCCCATAACGACATCACCATACCCCATAACGACATCACCATACCCCATAACGACATCACAATACCCCATAACGACATCACAATACCACATCACAATACCCCATAATGACAAAGCCAAAAGTATTTTATTTAGCAAACTTGTTAATGTAGAAAACATAAATTATTTACATAAGTATTCAGACCCTTTGCTATGAGACTCGAAATTGAGCTCAGGTGCATCCTGTTTCCATTGATCATCCTTGAGATGTTTCTACAACTTGGAGTCTACCTGTGGTAAATTCAATTGATTGGACATGATTTGGAAAGGCACACACCTGTCTATATTAAGTTCCACAATTGACAGTACATGTCAGAGCAAAAACCAATCATGAGGTCGAAAGAATTGTCTGTAGAGCGCCGAGACAAGATTGTGTTGAGGCACAGATCTGGGGAAGGGTACCAAAACATTTCTGAAGCATTAAAGGTCCCCAAGAACACAGTGGCCTCCATCATTCTTAAATGGAGGAAATTTGGAACCACCAAGACTCTTCCTAGAGCTGGCCGCCCGGCCAAACTGAGCAATTGAGGGAGAAAGGCCTTGGTCAGGGAGGTGACCAACAACCTGATGGTCACTCTGACAGAGCTCCAGAGTTCCTCTGTGGAGATAGGAGAACCTTCCAGATGTTCTCTCTCTGCAGCACTCCACCAATCAGGCCTTTATAGTAGAGTGGCCAGATGGAAGCCACTCCCCAGTAAAATGCACATGACAGCCCGCTCGGAGTTTGCTCACCAGTAGACTCTCAGACCATGAGAAACAAGATCCTCTGGTCTGATGAAACCAAGATTGAACTTTTTGGCCTGATTACCAAGAGTCACGTCTGGAGGAAACCTGTCACCATCCTGCCGGTGAAGCATGGTGGTGGCAGCATCATGCTGTGGGGATGTTTTTCAGCGGCAGGGACTGGGAGACTAGTCAGGATCGAGGGGAAAGATGAACGGAGCAAAGTACAAAGAGATCCTTGATGACAACCTGCTTCAGAGAGCTCAGGTCTTCAGACTGGGGGTCAAAGGTTCACCTTCCAACAGAACAACGACCCTAAACACACAACCAAGACAACACAGGAGTGGCTTCGAGACAAGTCTCAATGTCCTTGAGTGGCCCAGCCAGAGACCGGGCTTGAACCCGATCAAACATCTCTGGAGAGACCTGAATATAGCTGTGCAGCAACGCTCCCCATCCAACCTGACAGAGCTTGAGAGGATCTGCAGGGAAAAATGAGAGAAACTCTCCAAATACAGGTGTGCCAAGCTTGTAGCGTCATACCCAAGAAGACTCGAGGCTGTAATCGCTGCCAAAGATGCTTCAGCAAAGTACTGAGTAGTAAAGGGTCTGAAAACTTATGTAAAATGTAATATTTCAGTTTATTTTTAATAACTTGTTTTTGCTTTGTCATTATGGGGTAATGTGTGAAGATTGATGAGGGAAAAAAACATTTTAAATCAATTTTGTGTTAAAAGTCAAGGTACATACAGTATGTATAGTTAAGCAATGAGACACAAGAGGCAGTGCTGAATTAATACAGTCAACATCTAAATGGCGTTGTTCGGCCCGACTCTTTGGAGAGAAAGAAAGCCTACGTCCCAAATGGAACACTATTCCCTGTATAGTGCACTACTTTTGACCCGAGCCCTATGGGCCCTATCAGTCCTAGGGGGCCTGGTCAAAAGTAGTGCACTATAAAAGGAACAGGGAGCCGGAACAGGGAGCCATTTGGGACTCACAGTCTCAGAGAAAGACTCACCAGTAAGGAGTCCCGACAGAGGACCGTCTCAGAGAAAGACTCACCAGTAAGGAATCCCGACAGAGGACCGTCTCAGAGAAAGACTCACCAGTAAGGAGTCCCGACAGAGGACCGTCTCAGAGAAAGACTCACCAGTAAGGAGTCCCGACAGAGGACCGTCTCAGAGAAAGACTCACCAGTAAGGAGTCCCGACAGAGGACCGTCTCAGAGAAAGACTCACCAGTAAGGAGTCCCGACAGAGGACCGTCTCAGAGAAAGACTCACCAGTAAGGAGTCCCGACAGAGGACCGTCTCAGAGAAAGACTCACCAGTAAGGAGTCCCGACAGAGGACCGTCTCAGAGAAAGACTCACCAGTAAGGAGTCCCGACGGAGGACCGTCTCAGAGAAAGACTCACCAGTAAGGAGTCCCGACGGAGGACCGTCTCAGAGAAAGACTCACCAGTAAGGAGTCCCGACGGAGGACCGTCTCAGAGAAAGACTCACCAGTAAGGAGTCCCGACAGAGGACCGTCTCAGAGAAAGACTCACCAGTAAGGAGTCCCGACAGAGGACCGTCTCAGAGAAAGACTCACCAGTAAGAAGTCCCGACAGAGGACCGTCTCAGAGAAAGACTCACCAGTAAGGAGTCCCGACAGAGGACCGTCTCAGAGAAAGACTCACCAGTAAGGAGTCCCGACAGAGGACCGTCTCAGAGAAAGACTCACCAGTAAGGAGTCCCGACAGAGGACCGTCTCAGAGAAAGACTCACCAGTAAGAAGTCCCGACAGAGGACCGTCTCAGAGAAAGACTCACCAGTAAGAAGTCCCGACAGAGGACCGTCTCAGAGAAAGACTCACCAGTAAGGAATCCCGACAGAGGACCGTCTCAGAGAAAGACTCACCAGTAAGGAGTCCCGACAGAGGACCGTCTCAGAGAAAGACTCACCAGTAAGGAGTCCCGACGGAGGACCGTCTCAGAGAAAGACTCACCAGTAAGGAGTCCCGACGGAGGACCGTCTCAGAGAAAGACTCACCAGTAAGGAGTCCCGACAGAGGACCGTCTCAGAGAAAGACTCACCAGTAAGGAGTCCCGACAGAGGACCGTCTCAGAGAAAGACTCACCAGTAAGGAGTCCCGACGGAGGACCGTCTCAGAGAAAGACTCACCAGTAAGGAGTCCCGACGGAGGACCGTCTCAGGGAAAGACTCACCAGTAAGGAGTCCCGACAGAGGACTGAGTCCCGACGGAGGACCGTCTCAGGGAAAGACTCACCAGTAAGGAGTCCCGACGGAGGACCGTCTCAGGGAAAGACTCACCAGTAAGGAGTCCAGACGGAGGACCGTCTCAGGGAAAGACTCACCAGTAAGGAGTCCCGACAGAGGACCATCTCAGGGAAAGACTCACCAGTAAGGAGTCCCGATGAAGGACTTCCTCTTGGCAATGGTGGCTGTTATTTTGGCTGCTACTCCAAAATCAGCTGGAATAACAAGTGACAAGATGCATTAAGGATATATCACACAAACAAATCAAATCAAATTAGTCACATGCCCCCGAATACAACAGGTGTAGGTAGACCTTACAGTGAAATGCTTCCTTACAAGTCCCTAATCAACAATGCAGTTTACAAAAAAAATACAGTTAAGAATAAGAAATAAAAGCAACTAAAGAGCAGCAGTAAAAATAACAATAGTGAGACTATACACAGGGAAATACACAGACTACATACAGAAAGACACACACGGCTGAGGGCCATGAGGTAGCCTTTATAGGTGTTCACAGAGGTTGAATATCTCACCTAGTTTCACATGCCCGTTGTCTGTTAGGAGGATATTAGCACCCTGAAGAAAAGAACCCAAACATCGGACCGTTATTAGCACTCCAATGTAGTAAAAGAGACAAATACTGCCAACCTGCACTGCATAGGAGGGTGCATATCTATATATATATGGGAGGGTGTATCTATATATATATGGGAGGGTGTATCTATATATATATATGGGAGGGTGTATCTATATATATATATGGGAGGGTGTATCTATATATATATGGGAGGGTGTATCTATATATATATGGGAGGGTGTATCTATATATATATGGGAGGGTGTATCTATATATATATGGGAGGGTGTATCTATATATGTATATGGGAGGGTGTATCTATATATATATATGGGAGGGTGTATCTATATATATATATGGGAGGGTGTATCTATATATATATGGGAGGGTGTATCTATATATATATGGGAGGGTGTATCTATATATATATATGGGAGGGTGTATCTATATATATATATATGGGAGGGTGTATCTATATATATATGGGAGGGTGTATCTATATCTATATAGGAGGGTGTATCTATATAGGAGGGTGTATCTATATAGGAGGGTGTATCTATATATATATGGGAGGGTGTATCTATATATATATGGGAGGGTGTATCTATATATATATGGGAGGGTGTATCTATATATATATGGGAGGGTGTATCTATATATATATGGGAGGGTGTATCTATATATATATGGGAGGGTGTATCTATATATATATGCAGGGGTGTATCTATATATATATGGGAGGGTGTATCTATATATATATGGGAGGGTGTATATATATGGGAGGGTGTATCTATATATATATGGGAGGGTGTATCTATATATATATGGGAGGGTGTATCTATATATATATGCAGGGGTGTATCTATATATATATATGGAGGGTGTATCTATATATATATGGGAGGGTGTATCTATATATATATGGGAGGGTGTATCTATATGGGAGGGTGTATCTATATATATATGGGAGGGTGTATCTATATATATATGGGAGGGTGTATCTATATATATATGGGAGGGTGTATATATATGGGAGGGTGTATATATATGGGAGGGTGTATCTATATATATATGGGAGGGTGTATATATATGGGAGGGTGTATCTATATATATATGGGAGGGTGTATATATATATGGGAGGGTGTATCTATATATATATGGGAGGGTGTATATATATGGGAGGGTGTATCTATATATATATGCAGGGGTGTATCTATATGGGAGGGTGTATCTATATATATATGCAGGGGTGTATCTATATATATATGGGAGGGTGTATCTATATATATATGGGAGGGTGTATCTATATATATATGGGAGGGTGTATCTATATATATATGGGAGGGTGTATCTATATATATATGGGAGGGTGTATATATATGGGAGGGTGTATCTATATATATATGGGAGGGTGTATATATATGGGAGGGTGTATCTATATATATATATGGGAGGGTGTATCTATATATATATGGGAGGGTGTATCTATATGGGAGGGTGTATCTATATATATATGCAGGGGTGTATCTATATGGGAGGGTGTATCTATATATATGCAGGGGTGTATCTATATGGGAGGGTGTATCTATATATATATGGGAGGGTGTATATATATGGGAGGGTGTATCTATATATATATAGGAGGGTGTATCTATATATATATGCAGGGGTGTATCTATATGGGAGGGTGTATCTATATATATATGCAGGGGTGTATCTATATATATATGGGAGGGTGTATCTATATATATATGGGAGGGTGTATCTATATATATATGGGAGGGTGTATATATATGGGAGGGTGTATCTATATATATATGGGAGGGTGTATCTATATATATATGGGAGGGTGTATATATATGGGAGGGTGTATCTATATATATATGGGAGGGTGTATATATATGGGAGGGTGTATCTATATATATATGCAGGGGTGTATCTATATATATATAGGAGGGTGTATCTATATATATATGGGAGGGTGTATCTATATATATATGGGAGGGTGTATATATATGCAGGGGTGTATCTATATATATATATAGGAGGGTGTATCTATATATATATGGGAGGGTGTATCTATATGGGAGGGTGTATCTATATATATATGGGAGGGTGTATCTATATATATATGGGAGGGTGTATCTGTATATATATGGGAGGGTGTATCTATATATATATGGGAGGGTGTATCTATATATATATGGGAGGGTGTATCTATATATATATGGGAGGGTGTATCTATATATATGGGAGGGTGTATCTATATATATATGGGAGGGTGTATCTATATACAGTGGGGAGAACAAGTATTTGATACACTGCCGATTTTGCAGGTTTTCCTACTTACAAAGCATGTAGAGGTCTGTAATTTTTATCATAGGTACACTTCAACTGTGAGAGACGGAATCTAAAACAAAAATCCAGAAAATCACATTGTATGATTTTTAAGTAATTAATTTGCATTTTATTGCATGACATAAGTATTTGATACATCAGAAAAGCAGAACTTAATATTTGGTACAGAAACCTTTGTTTGCAATTACAGAGATCATACGTTTCCTGTAGTTCTTGACTAGGTTTGCACACACTGCAGCAGGGATTTTGGCCCACTCCTCCCTACAGATCTTCTCCAGATCCTTCAGGTTTCGGGGCTGTCGCTGGGCAATACGGACTTTCAGCTCCCTCCAAAGATTTTCTATTGGGTTCAGGTCTGGAGACTGGCTAGGCCACTCCAGGACCTTGAGATGCTTCTTACGGAGCCACTCCTTAGTTGCCATGGCTGTGTGCTTCGTGTCGTTGTCATGCTGGAAGACCCAGCCACGACCCATCTTCAATGCTCTTACTGAGGGAAGGAGGTTGTTGGCCAAGATCTCGCGATACATGGCCCCATCCATCCTCCCCTCAATACGGTGCAGTCGTCCTGTCCCCTTTGCAGAAAAGCATCCCCAAAGAATGATGTTTCCACCTCCATGCTTCACGGTTGGGATGGTGTTCTTGGGGTTGTACTCATACTTCTTCTTCCTCCAAACACGGCGAGTGGAGTTAGACCAAAAAGCTCTATTTTTGTCTCATCAGACCACATGACCTTCTCCCATTCCTCCTCTGGATCATCCAGATGGTCATTGGCAAACTTCAGACAGGCCTGGACATGCACTGGCTTAAGCAGGGGGACCTTGCGTGCGCTGCAGGATTTTAATCCATGACGGCGTAGTGTGTTACTAATGGTTTTCTTTGAGACTGTGGTCCCAGCTCTCTTCAGGTCATTGACCAGGTCCTGCCGTGTAGTTCTGGGCTGATCCCTCACCTTCCTCATGATCATTGATGCCCCACGAGGTGAAATCTTGCATGGAGCCCCAGACCGAGGGTGATTGACCGTCATCTTGAACTTCTTCCATTTTCTAATAATTGCGCCAACAGTTGTTTCCTTCTCACCAAGCTGCTTGCCTATTGTCCTGTAGCCCATCCCAGCCTTGTGCAGGTCTACAATTTTATCCCTGATGTCCTTACACAGCTCTCTGGTCTTGGCCATTGTGGAGAGGTTGGAATCTGTTTGATTGTGTGTGGACAGGTGTCTTTTATACAGGTAACGAGTTCAAACAGGTGCAGTTAATACAGGTAATGAGTGGAGAACAGGAGGGCTTCTTAAAGAAAAACTAACAGGTCTGTGAGAGCCGGAATTCTTACTGGTTGGTAGGTGATCAAATACTTATGTCATGCAATAAAATGCAAATTAATTATTTAAAAATCATACAATGTGATTTTCTGGATTTTTGTTTTAGATTCCGTCTCTCACAGTTGAAGTGTACCTATGATAAAAATTACAGACCTCTACATGCTTTGTAAGTAGGAAAACCTGCAAAATCGGCAGTGTATCAAATACTTGTTCTCCCCACTGTATATATGGGAGGGTGTATCTATATATATATGGGAGGGTGTATCTATATATATATGGGAGGGTGTATCTATATATATATGGGAGGGTGTATCTATATATATATGGGAGGGTGTATCTATATATATATAGGAGGGTGTATCTATATATATATGGGAGGGTGTATCTATATATATATGGGAGGGTGTATCTATATATATATGGGAGGGTGTATCTATATATATATGGGAGGGTGTATCTATATATATATGGGAGGGTGTATCTATATATATATGGGAGGGTGTATCTATATATATATGGGAGGGTGTATCTATATATATATGGGAGGGTGTATCTATATATATATGGGAGGGTGTATCTATATATATATGGGAGGGTGTATCTATATATATATGGGAGGGTGTATATATATGGGAGGGTGTATCTATATATATATGGGAGGGTGTATCTATATATATATGGGAGGGTGTATCATATATGGGAGGGTGTATCTATATATATATGGGAGGGTGTATCTATATATATATGGGAGGGTGTATCTATATATATATGGGAGGGTGTATCTATATATATATGGGAGGGTGTATCTATATATATATGGGAGGGTGTATCTATATATATATGGGAGGGTGTATCTATATATATATGGGAGGGTGTATCTATATATATATGGGAGGGTGTATCTATATATATATGGGAGGGTGTATCTATATATATATGGGAGGGTGTATCTATATATATATGGGAGGGTGTATCTATATATATATGGGAGGGTGTATCATATATATATATATGGGAGGGTGTATCTATATATATATGCGGAGGGTGTATCTATATATATATGGGAGGGTGTATCTATATATATATGGGAGGGTGTATCTATATATATATATGGGAGGGTGTATCTATATATATATGGGAGGGTGTATCTATATATATATGGGAGGGTGTATCTATATATATATGGGAGGGTGTATCTATATATATATGGGAGGGTGTATCTATATATATATGCGGAGGGTGTATCTATATATATATGCGGAGGGTGTATCTATATATATATGGGAGGGTGTATCTATATATATATATGGGAGGGTGTATATATATGGGAGGGTGTATCTATATATATATGGGAGGGTGTATCTATATATATATGCAGAGGGTGTATCTATATATATATGGGAGGGTGTATCTATATATATATGGGAGGGTGTATCTATATATATATGGGAGGGTGTATCTATATATATATGGGAGGGTGTATCTATATATATATATGGGAGGGTGTATCTATATATATATGGGAGGGTGTATCTATATATATATGGGAGGGTGTATCTATATATATATGGGAGGGTGTATCTATATATATATATGGGAGGGTGTATCTATATATATATGGGAGGGTGTATCTATATATATATGGGAGGGTGTATCTATATATATATGGGAGGGTGTATCTATATATATATGGGAGGGTGTATATATATGGGAGGGTGTATCTATATATATATGGGAGGGTGTATCTATATATATATGGGAGGGTGTATCTATATATATATGGGAGGGTGTATCTATATATATATGGGAGGGTGTATCTATATATATATGGGAGGGTGTATCTATATATATATGGGAGGGTGTATCTATATATATATGGGAGGGTGTATCTATATAATATGGGAGGGTGTATCTATATATATATGGGAGGGTGTATCTATATATATATGGGAGGGTGTATCTATATATATATGGGAGGGTGTATCTATATATATATGGGAGGGTGTATCTATATATATATATGGGAGGGTGTATCTATATATATATGGGAGGGTGTATCTATATATATATGGGAGGGTGTATCTATATATATATGGGAGGGTGTATCTATATATATATATGGGAGGGTGTATCTATATATATATATGGGAGGGTGTATCTATATATATATGGGAGGGTGTATCTATATATATATGGGAGGGTGTATCTATATATATATGGGAGGGTGTATCTATATATATATGGGAGGGTGTATCTATATATATATGCGGAGGGTGTATCTATATATATATGCGGAGGGTGTATCTATATATATATGGGAGGGTGTATCTATATATATATGGGAGGGTGTATATATATGGGAGGGTGTATCTATATATATATGGGAGGGTGTATCTATATATATATGCAGGGGTGTATCTATATATATATGGGAGGGTGTATCTATATATATATGGGAGGGTGTATCTATATATATATGGGAGGGTGTATCTATATATATATGGGAGGGTGTATCTATATATATATGGGAGGGTGTATCTATATATATATGGGAGGGTGTATCTATATATATATGGGAGGGTGTATCTATATATATATGGGAGGGTGCTATATATATGGGAGGGTGTATCTATATATATATGGGAGGGTGTATATATATGGGAGGGTGTATCTATATATATATATATATATGGGAGGGTGTATCTATATATATATGCAGGGGTGTATCTATATATATATGGGAGGGTGTATCTATATATATATGGGAGGGTGTATCTATATATATATGGGAGGGTGTATATATATGGGAGGGTGTATCTATATATATATGCGGAGGGTGTATCTATATATATATGCGGAGGGTGTATCTATATATATATGGGAGGGTGTATCTATATATATATGGGAGGGTGTATCTATATATATATGGGAGGGTGTATCTATATATATATGGGAGGGTGTATCTATATATGGGAGGGTGTATATATATGGGAGGGTGTATCTATATATATATGGGAGGGTGACTATATATGGGAGGGTGTATCTATATATATATGGGAGGGTGTATCTATATATATATGGGAGGGTGTATCTATATGGGAGGGTGTATATATATGGGAGGGTGTATCTATATATATATGGGAGGGTGTATATATATGGGAGGGTGTATCTATATATATATGCAGGGGTGTATCTATATATATATAGGAGGGTGTATCTATATATATATGGGAGGGTGTATCTATATGGGAGGGTGTATCTATATATATATGGGAGGGTGTATCTATATATATATGGGAGGGTGTATATATATGGGAGGGTGTATCTATATATATATGGGAGGGTGTATCTATATGGGAGGGTGTATCTATATATATATGGGAGGGTGTATATATATGGGAGGGTGTATCTATATATATATAGGAGGGTGTATCTATATATATATGCAGAGGTAATAGGCTGTTCCATCACGCTGAGGAACTGAACAACAGTAGCTTTTTCAAACACTTCCTCTTCGCATAAAACCACAAACTATCACGTGTGTTATATCATCTTTCACTGGTTGTTATGACGTGATTGCAATTGTGTAGCAAGCAGGCAATACTATAGTGAGTAAGTCAGTATTGTGACCAGGCTGGTCTATGATTGACAGGTGTCTGTCAGCATCCTGCAGAGAGGGAGAGACGGAGAGAGAGACGGAGAGAGAGACGGAGAGAGAGACGGAGAGAGAGACGGAGAGAGAGACGGAGAGCGAGACGGAGAGCGAGACGGAGAGCGAGACGGAGAGCGAGACGGAGAGCGAGACGGAGAGAGAGACGGAGAGCGAGAGACGGAGAGCGAGAGACGGAGAGCGAGAGACGGAGAGCGAGAGACGGAGAGCGAGAGACGGAGAGCGAGAGACGGACAGAAACAGAGAGACGGACAGAAACAGAGAGAGAGAGACAGAGAGAGACTGACAGACAGACAGAGAGACAGAGAGACAGACAGAGAGACAGACAGACAGCGAGACGAGAGCGAGGAGAAAGCAACAGAGCGACAGAGAGAGAGAAAGGGTGAGAGCAGAGATAGAGGGGAGATGACAGAGAGAAGGAGAGAGAGAAGAAAGAGAGAGTGGGCACCACAGAAAGAGATAAGAGAGAGAGGGCAGAGGAAACAGGAAACTCTCTCTCTCTCTGTAGAAGTAGAGATATTCTATGGACCTAACCGTGACCCACTGTGATAACACAGGCAGTCTGATACTAGGCATGAACTGGGTTCAAGCTGAAACCACTGGCAGCGACGCCATTAGTCACATGCATCCACGGTACACTACACACCCCCAGCAAGCCAGCCAGCCTCTCTTCCTGCGTCAACACAAACAACGTGCAGGGGTAATATTGTAGGCTGTGTTTTTACATTTAGCCTCTCTGACAGCCCCGTCAGCATTTAGCCTCTCTGACAGCCCCGTCAGCATTTAGCCTCTCTGACAGCCCCGTCAACATTTAGCCTCTCTGACAGCCCCGTCAACATTTAGCCTCTCTGACAGCCCCGTCAACATTTAGCCTCTCTGACAGCCCCGTCAACATTTAGCCTCTCTGACAGCCCCGTCAACATTTAGCCTCTCTGACAGCCCCGTCAGCATTTAGCCTCTCTGACAGCCCCGTCAACATTTAGCCTCTCTGACAGCCCCGTCAACATTTAGCCTCTCTGACAGCCCCGTCAACATTTAGCCTCTCTGACAACCCCGTCAGCATTTAGCCTCTCTGACAGCCCCGTCAACATTTAGCCTCTCTGACAGCCCCGTCAACATTTAGCCTCTCTGACAGCCCCGTCAACATTTAGCCTCTCTGACAACCCCGTCAGCATTTAGCCTATGAATCATATAGATGAAGAACCATATATGTGCAGGTAAAAAAGAAAGAAAAATGGATAGACTTCATAAATCATTATGAAAAGTATAAAAATAAAAATAAAAATAGCAAGTACAATTGAAAAAAAAAGGTGTGATGACATGATCTTTCAATAATGTGGTATACACCCCCCAAACACAAAGTTTATTTGTTGCAAGGGTTCATTCAGTGAGACAGTTGTAAAAGGAGAGAGCGAGAGTGTGTGTGTATGGTACAATAGAGTACCACAGTGTGAGTCATAATACCCATAAAACCTAGCGGTCAAACAGGGAAATGGTTCCAATCGTTTTTTTCCACCATTCATTTTTTCCGTAGGGGATTTTTAGAAAGACTTCATATGAGGGTTTGTGTTTAGTGGAGGCTTACTCTGGCGTGACGTTTTGACAACCGTGTACATCTCTCTAGGACAAGGTGACTTTTATCAATATATTCTCCTGTATTTACCGCCAAAATGTAATGTTAATTAGCTGCTAATGTGGCTATCATAAAGAATTACAAATACCATGATGGTCTGGATGAGACTGCCGAATCGAGGCAAAGGTAAGAATCTCTGGATTAACTATCTAATTGGCACAATACCTGTTAGCAAAGGTGTCAGCTAGAGATGACGTGCAGGAGCATGCTGGGATTTGTAGTTTTGGATGTCTACTTTGATGCTAATTAGCATTTTTTAAATATAAGAATAAATGGAGATTAATACACTGCTCAAAAAAAATAAAGGTTACACTTAAACAACACAATGTAACTCCAAGTCAATCACACTTCTGTGAAATCAAACTGTCCACTTAGGAAGCAACACTGATTGACAATAAATTGCACATGCTGTTGTGCAAATGGAATAGACAAAAGGTGGAAATTATAGGCAATTAGCAAGACACCCCCAATAAAGGAGTGGTTCTGCAGGTGGTGACCACAGACTACTTCTCAGTTCCTATGCTTCCTGGCTGATGTTTTGGTCACTTTTGAATGCTGGCGGTGCTCTCACTCTAGTGGTAGCATGAGACGGAGTCTACAACCCACACAAGTGGCTCAGGTAGTGCAGCTCATCCAGGATGGCACATCAATGCGAGCTGTGGCAAGAAGGTTTGCTGTGTCTGTCAGCGTAGTGTCCAGAGCATGGAGGCGCTACCAGGAGACAGGCCAGTACATCAGGAGACGTGGAGGAGGCCGTAGGAGGGCAACAACCCAGGGCTCTGGCAGTGCTCCTCCTGATCCTCCTTGCACAAAGGCGGAGGTAGCGGTCCTGCTGCTGGGTTGTTGCCCTCCTACGGCCTCCTCCACGTCTCCTGATGTACTGGCCTGTCTCCTGGTAGCGCCTCCATGCTCTGGACACTACGCTGACAGACACAGCAAACCTTCTTGCCACAGCTCGCATTGATGTGCCATCCTGGATGAGCTGCACTACCTGAGCCACTTGTGTGGGTTGTAGACTCCGTCTCATGCTACCACTAGAGTGAGAGCACCGCCAGCATTCAAAAGTGACCAAAACATCAGCCAGGAAGCATAGGAACTGAGAAGTGGTCTGTGGTCACCACCTGCAGAATCACTCCTTTATTGGGGGTGTCTTGCTAATTGCCTATAATTTCCACCTTTTGTCTATTCCATTTGCACAACAGCATGTGAAATTTATTGTCAATCAGTGTTGCTTCCTAAGTGGACAGTTTGATTTCACAGAAGTGTGATTGACTTGGAGTTACATTGTGTTGTTTAAGTGTTCCCTTTATTTTTTTGAGCAGTGTATATTGATATAAAGTCACCTTGACTTTGAGATTTCCACGGTTATCAAAATGTCACGCCAGAGTAAGCATACACTAAACACAAACCCTCATATGAAGTCTTTCTAAAATCCCCTACGGAAAAAATGAATGGTGGAAAAAAACAAATTGGAACCATTTCCCTTATTATTTTAAGTGTTTTTAAAATCCCTTATGGGAAAAAATGAATGGTGGAAAAACCATTAGAACCATTTCACTGTTTGAGTGCTAGGTTTTATGGGTATTATGACACCTCCACATAGGGGCTCTATACCTTGATGTCACGGTGCATTTTTTCCCTGGAGTGTAGATATCCCAAACCCTGTGAACACAAAGAAAGAGCTATGTTAGAGACTTGGTTGAAAATGGCAAACTTGGGAGTCAAACCAGAAGTTTAAATTTCCTTAAGGGCCGGTTTCATGGACCCAGATTAAACCTAGATCTGACCTGAACTGTGTTCAAATACTCATACTAACCGCACAATTTGTGATGTAAATTGAGTATGTAGTATGCTTATTGGTCATAGTATGGATATAGTTAGTATGCCAAAAAGTTCCCGGATGTCGTACTACATTCGCCAAAATATGAAGTATACAAGTAGTGGACACTATTTACGTGGTTTTAGGGCCCATAATGCAATTCTTCAGAAAATGGGCGTGGCTTCAAAACATTTTCAGATTTTATGAAAATATGTAGCCAAAGTCCGACGAGAGCGGAAACAAATTCATTGCTGACAAATGTTAAGAAAATATTGAGCAATGTAATAAAGTAAACGACTTTTCAAATAAGTTAGGCTACACACGTTGTTTGCTGACAATTTGTTAGCTACGCTAGCCTTACAAAACGCATAGCATATCATTAGAGCAGTTGCTTGTATGCACCCGGTACGTTAGCTAGCTAGCTAACTAGCGTTAGTTGGCTAGTAATACATTGACCTTGCCAGTATATTAACTATATGCTATTTAACTACCCAACGTGTATTAACTTGATCATTCATGTCATTCTTAGTTAGCTAAGTGGTATAGTCGTTGTGCGTTCTCAATAGACATTGTTGATGAAGCCGTAAGATGTCTAGCTAGTCATTTGTTAGCTACGCTAACAAGCTAGCAAGAAGTTGCATAGCAACAGCATCAACTTCCGGGTTAGACAGGCGAAGTGCTAGTACGCTCAACTGAAAGGATACTTTCCATTTAAAGTATACTAAAATTAACTAATAGTATATAGTATGTAGTATGTAGTATATACTCATTAAGTATGTAGTATACAGTTAGTATGGGTATTCCAACACAGCTATGGACTTTAAAGGACACTTCCATTTGATTAATTCGTCCATTGTTGATATAATCCCAAAATGTTTTGCATGTCAGCAATCATGTTTTCAAGATATAGAACTTTGAAAATACAGAAATGTATCATATGATGCAAAATGCATCATACCAGCTGTATTTTATTGTATTTTGAAAGTTATATATAATCTTGAAAACATGATTGCTGACATGCAAAACATTTTGGGATTATATCAACAATGGACTAATGAAACCAAATAGCAAAAACTTGTTTTTAGGGGTGGAGTTTTCCTTTAAAAAGCACTTTACACAGAGATACCATTTGAGCCTCGCTTGTAGGTCCTGGGGTTGTACGTATCAATCGTCTCTGAGTAGGAGTGCTGATCTAGGATCAGGGCCTCCCTATGCATGTAACCTCATTCACTGTGACGTGAAAAGGCAAAACTCTGATCTTAAAATCAGTACTCCTGCTCCGAGACTGGCCCCAGGAGTAGGCAAAATCTGTGTCAAGGAAAACTGTCCCGAAGTGTAATCACCTGTATGGTCTCTCTGCAGACGTAGGCTATCTGCAGCTCGGATAGGGGACCCGTCACTGAGAAATTAAAAACAGACAAACATGATGGTTATGCTGCTCTAAAAGGTCATTTGTATAGTTTATTATAATTGTCAGATAGGATTCTGTCTGTAAACTGTAATCTATGCAAACAGTGTGATCATACTATAGGGGGAGAGATGAAACATTTAAGAAATAAATAAACCATCATTTATAAGTAATAAATCAGACAATAATTTGACAATATAACTGTGATGATATGCGAGAGAGAGAAGACACGAAGAGAGAGGAGACAGAGAGAGAGGAGACAGAGAGAGAGGAGACAGATAACACACCATGATATATGTCCTGTAGAGATCCTCCCCCACAGTACTCCATACAGATCCACAGCTTGTCACGGCTGATACAGGGAGGGAGAGGAGGCAGTTAGGAGCACTGGAGGCAGTTAGGAGGCAGTTAGGAGGCAGTTAGGAGGCAGTTAGGAGGCAGTTAGGAGCACGGGAGGCAGTTAGGAGGCAGTTAGGAGGCAGTTAGGAGCACGGGAGGCAGTTAGGAGGCAGTTAGGAGGCAGTTAGGAGCACGGGAGGCAGTTAGGAGGCAGTTAGGAGCACTGGAGGCAGTTAGGAGGCAGTTAGGAGGCAGTTAGGAGCAGGAGGCAGTTAGGAGGCAGTTAGGAGGCAGTTAGGAGGCAGTTAGGAGGCAGTTAGGAGGCAGTTAGGAGCACACAGGGAGGCAGTTAGGAGGCAGTTAGGAGCACGGGAGGCAGTTAGGAGGCAGTTAGGAGCACGGGAGGAGCACGGGAGGCAGTTAGGAGCACGGGAGGAGCACGGGAGGCAGTTAGGAGCACGGGAGGAGCACGGGAGGCAGCTAGGAGCACGGGAGGAGCACGGGAGGCAGCTAGGAGCACGGGAGGAGCACGGGAGGAGAACGGG
>NC_092119.1:3326818-3434318 GCF_045679555.1 Salvelinus alpinus
ATTTGGAATATATGTGTTGCCACCCTGGGGTCACGCACTACTCATAAAGCAAATGGACGACGGTGGGCCAATTGTGCGAAGCCCTATTCAACTCCCGGTCACGGCTGGTTGTGACACAGCCTGGGATCGAACCCGGGTCTGTAGTGCCTTAGACCGCTGCACCACTCGGGAGGCCCAAGTCCCTGTAATTCTCTGCATTATGCCATGGCTAATGCTGTGTTATTTTGATCAGACATAACACAAATCTATCATGCTAAATTAAATACTCCCTTACTGGGGGAGGGGAAAGAGAGAGAGAGAGAGAGAGAGAGCGAGAGAGAAGCGGCAGCCCAGTCTACGGAGGTGAGGATAGGACATCCTCCTCTGGACTTTAAGACAGACATGCAGACAGGGATTTGTCTGTAGCAAGAGGCTGTGACCCAAAACGGCATCCCAATCCTTACCTTGGACCAGAGCCCTGGTCAAAAAGTAGTGCCCTATAAAGGGAATAGGGTGCCTCTTGGGCCAGACCTGAGGACTGTCTGTAGCAACAGACATGTCTACACAGAGCCAAATCGACCAACCACTGATACTTCTCATATAGCCCACAGACCAGAGCACATGACCACAGCAAAAAGGAGGCAGGTGGCACTGGCCTGGTGACATAACCAACCACAAGCAATATAAATGAAAGTATCGTTCATAGAGATGTGAGAGAAATGTAAAGCTGTGTGTGGCGTGCAACATCAGAATTAGCTAGCTAGGGAAACAAACACATTTTAAAATAGCTCTCTCTCTGAGAATCACCTGGCTTGGCAAAGCTCAATTTAACTCCAGCTTTAAATCCTTTCAGCGGTACTGTACTTCTCTAGTCTCTCTGCAACTAGACAGACCAGTCTCTTCCTCCTGTACTTCTCTAGTCTCTCTGCAACTAGACAGACCAGTCTCTTCCTCCTGTACTTCTCTAGTCTCTCTGTAACTAGACAGACCAGTCTCTTCCTCCTGTACTTCTCTAGTCTCTCTGCAACTAGACAGACCAGTCTCTTCCTCCTGTACTTCCCTAGTCTTTCTGCTGCTACTAGACAGACCAGTCTCTTCCTCCTGTACTTCTCTAGTCTCTCTGCTACTAGACAGACCAGTCTCTTCCTCCTGTACTTCTCTAGTCTCTGCTGCTACTAGACGGACCAGTCTCTTTCCTCCTGTACTTCTCTAGTCTCTCTGCTACTAGACGGACCAGTCTCTCTCCTCCTGTACTTCTCTAGTCTCTCTGCTACTAGACAGACCAGTCTCTTTCCTCCTGTACTTCTCTAGTCTCTCTGCTACTAGACAGACCAGTCTCTTCCTCCTGTACTTCTCTAGTCTCTCTGCAACTAGACAGACCAGTCTCTTTCCTCCTGTACTTCTCTAGTCTCTCTGCTACTAGACAGACCAGTCTCTTCCTCCTGTACTTCTCTAGTCTCTCTGCTACTACTAGGCAGACCAGTCTCTTTCCTCCTGTACTTCCCTAGTCTATCTGCTGCTACTAGGCAGACCAGTCTCTTCCTCCTGTACTTCTCTAGTCTCTCTGCTACTAGACAGACCAGTCTCTTTTCCTCCTGTACTTCCCTAGTCTCTCTGCTACTAGGCAGACCAGTCTCTTCCTCCTGTACTTCTCTAGTCTCTCTGCTACTAGACAGACCAGTCTCTCTCCTCCTGTACTTCCCTAGTCTCTCTGCTGCCACTAGACAGACCAGTCTCTTCCTCCTGTACTTCCCTAGTCTCTCTGCTGCTACTAGATGGACCAGTCTCTTCCTCCTGTACTTCTCTAGTCTCTCTGCTGCTACTAGACAGACCCGTCTCTTTCCTCCTGTACTTCCCTAGTCTCTCTGCTACTAGACAGACCAGTCTCTTCCTCCTGTACTTCCCTAGTCTCTCTGCTACTAGACAGACCAGTCTCTTTCCTCCTGTACTTCCATAGTCTCTCTGCTACTAGACAGACCAGTCTCTTCCTCCTGTACTTCCCTAGTCTCTGCTGCTACTAGACAGACCAGTCTCTTCCTCCTGTACTTCTCTAGTCTCTCTGCTACTAGACAGACCAGTCTCTTCCTCCTGTACTTCTCTAGTATCTCTGCTACTAGACAGACCAGTCTCTTCCTCCTGTACTTCTCTAGTCTCTCTGCTACTGGACAGACCAGTCTCTTCCTCCTGTACTTCTCTAGTCTCTCTGCTACTGGACAGACCAGTCTCTTCCTCCTGTACTTCTCTAGTCTCTCTGCTACTAGACAGACCAGTCTCTTTCCTCCTGTACTTCCCTAGTCTCTCTGCTACTAGACAGACCAGTCTCTTCCTCCTGTACTTCCCTAGTTTCTCTGCTACTAGACAGACCAGCCTCTTTCCTCCTGTACTTCCCTAGTCTCTCTGCTACTAGACAGACCAGTCTCTTCCTCCTGTACTTCTCTAGTCTCTCTGCTACTAGACAGACCAGTCTCTTCCTCCTGTACTTCTCTAGTCTCTCTGCTGCTACTAGACAGACCAGTCTCTTCCTCCTGTACTTCTTTAGTCTCTGCTGCTACTAGACAGACCAGTCTCTTCCTCCTGTACTTCTCTAGTCTCTGCTGCTACTAGACGGACCAGTCTCTTTCCTCCTGTACTTCTCTAGTCTCTCTGCAACTAGACAGACCAGTCTCTTCCTCCTGTACTTCTCTAGTCTCTCTGCAACTAGACAGACCAGTCTCTTCCTCCTGTACTTCTCTAGTCTCTCTGCAACTAGACAGACCAGTCTCTTCCTCCTGTACTTCTCTAGTCTCTCTGCAACTAGACAGACCAGTCTCTTCCTCCTGTACTTCTCTAGTCTCTCTGCTACTAGACAGACCAGTCTCTTTCCTCCTGTACTTCCCTAGTCTCTCTGCTACTAGACATACCAGTCTCTTCCTCCTGTACTTCCCTAGTTTCTCTGCTACTAGACAGACCAGCCTCTTTCCTCCTGTACTTCCCTAGTCTCTCTGCTACTAGACAGACCAGTCTCTTCCTCCTGTACTTCTCTAGTCTCTCTGCTACTAGACAGACCAGTCTCTTCCTCCTGTACTTCTCTAGTCTCTCTGCTACTAGACAGACCAGTCTCTTCCTCCTGTACTTCTCTAGTCTCTGCTGCTACTAGACGGACCAGTCTCTTCCTCCTGTACTTCTCTAGTCTCTGGTGCTACTAGAGGGACCAGTCTCTTCCTCCTGTACTTCTCTAGTCTCTGCTGCTACTAGACGGACCAGTCTCTTTCCTCCTGTACTTCTCTAGTCTCTCTGCTACTAGACAGACCAGTCTCTTCCTCCTGTACTTCTCTAGTCTCTCTGCAACTAGACAGACCAGTCTCTTCCTCCTGTACTTCTCTAGTCTCTCTGCAACTAGACAGACCAGTCTCTTCCTCCTGTACTTCTCTAGTCTCTCTGCTACTAGACAGACCAGTCTCTTTCCTCCTGTACTTCTCTAGTCTCTCTGCAACTAGACAGACCAGTCTCTTCCTCCTGTACTTCTCTAGTCTCTGCTGCTACTAGACAGACCAGTCTCTCTCCTCCTGTACTTCCCTAGTCTCTCTCTGCTACTAGGCAGACCAGTCTCTTCCTCCTGTACTTCTCTAGTCTCTCTGCTACTACTAGGCAGACCAGTCTCTTCCTCCTGTACTTCTCTAGTCTCTCTGCAACTAGACAGACCAGTCTCTTCCTCCTGTACTTCTCTAGTCACTCTACAACTAGACAGACCAGTCTCTTTCCTCCTGTACTTCTCTAGTCTCTCTGCTACTAGACAGACCAGTCTCTTTCCTCCTGTACTTCCCTAGTCTCTCTGCTGCTACTAGGCAGACCAGTCTCTTCCTCCTGTACTTCCCTAGTCTCTCTGCCGCTACTAGGCAGACCAGTCTCTTCCTCCTGTACTTCTCTAGTCTCTCTGCTGCTACTAGGCAGACCAGTCTCTTCCTCCTGTACTTCTCTAGTCTCTCTGAGGCTACTAGACAGACCAGTCTCTTCCTCCTGTACTTCCCTAGTCTCTCTGCTACTAGACAGACCAGTCTTTTCCTCCGGTACTTCCCTAGTCTCTCTGCTGCTACTAGACAGACCAGTCTCTTCCTCCTGTACTTCTCTAGTCTCTCTGCTGCTACTAGACAGACCAGTCTCTTCCTCCTGTACTTCTCTAGTCTCTCTGCTGCTACTAGACAGACCAGTCTCTTCCTCCTGTACTTCTCTAGTCTCTCTGCTACTACTAGACAGACCAGTCTCTTTCCTCTGGTACTTCTCTAGTCTCTCTGCTGCTACTAGACAGACCAGTCTCTTCCTCCTGTACTTCTTTAGTCTCTGCTGCTACTAGACAGACCAGTCTCTTCCTCCTGTACTTCCCTAGTCTTTCTGCTGCTACTAGACAGACCAGTCTCTTCCTCCTGTACTTCTCTAGTCTCTCTGCTGCTACTAGACAGACCAGTCTCTTCCTCCGGTACTTCCCTAGTCTCTCTGCTGCTACTAGACAGACCAGTCTCTTCCTCCTGTACTTCTCTAGTCTCTCTGCTGCTACTAGACAGACCAGTCTCTTCCTCCTGTACTTCTCTAGTCTCTCTGCTGCTACTAGACAGACCAGTCTCTTCCTCCTGTACTTCTCTAGTCTCTCTGCTACTACTAGACAGACCAGTCTCTTTCCTCTGGTACTTCTCTAGTCTCTCTGCTGCTACTAGACAGACCAGTCTCTTCCTCCTGTACTTCTTTAGTCTCTGCTGCTACTAGACAGACCAGTCTCTTCCTCCTGTACTTCCCTAGTCTTTCTGCTGCTACTAGACAGACCAGTCTCTTCCTCCTGTACTTCTCTAGTCTCTCTGCTGCTACTAGACAGACCAGTCTCTTCCTCCTGTACTTCTCTAGTCTCTCTGCTGCTACTAGACAGACCAGTCTCTTCCTCCTGTACTTCTCTAGTCTCTCTGCTGCTACTAGACAGACCAGTCTCTTCCTCCTGTACTTCTCTAGTCTCTGCTGCTAGACAGACCAGTCTCTTTCCTCCGGTACTTCTCTAGTCTCTCTGCTACTACTAGACAGATCAGTCTCTTCCTACTCCATCCTCAAGACATGAGGCACGTCACGGTTCAGTGTTTTAGTAGCCTGGTCCCAGATCTGTTTGTGCTCTTGCCTACTCCATTGCTGTCCCTATCAAGCCAAAATGTAACATGATAACGGAGTGTCAAGGAGTTGGAACAATGGCACAAACAGACTGGCACTGAGGCTAGAAAACAGTCACTTCTCGACACATAAGGGAACTGCTAGAATTAGTCTACTACCGTAGCAGTTAAAGAAAGCACTATGGAGGACGCAGATGTCAATACGACAGCCTTCCTGATTGCCCAGAACAGAAAGGGGCCTAGCTAATAGACATGGTATAAACCCATTCCTTCCATGACAACCACTGACTGAGTGTAAATGTATTGTTCCTACAGTGCAGAGATGCGCTGTTGACCTCTCTGCCATCTTAGATATGCAGCAAATAAGAGCCCAGGGACACAGATTTATTTTTTAAATGGGGGACAATTTTCAGTATGCATTATTGAGATGTGCATAAAAGTATAACAAGGACTGAGTCCCAAATGCTACTCCTATGGACCCTGGTCAAACGTAATGCACTATATAGGGAATAGGGTGTCATTTGAGATACAGCCACAGACGTGGTGAGAATTGTTTATATTAAAAAATTATCATTTGGCAAGTCAATTAAGAACAAATTATTATTTACAATAACGGTCTATCAAGAGGCAAAAGGACTCCTGCGCGGACGGGGGCTGGGATTAAAAATACACCAAGACAAGACACCACAACACTACATAAAGAGAGACCTAAGACACCACAACACTACATAAAGAGAGACCTAAGACACCACAACACTACATAAAGAGAGACCTAAGACACCACAACACTACATAAAGAGAGACCTAAGACACCACAACACTACATAAAGAGAGACCTAAGACAACACAACACTACATAAAGAGAGACCTAAGACACCACAACACTACGTAAAGAGAGACCTAAGACACCACAACACTACATAAAGAGAGACCTAAGACACCACAACACTACATAAAGAGAGACCTAAGACACCACAACACTACATAAAGAGAGACCTAAGACACCACAACACTACATAAAGAGAGACCTAAGACACCACAACACTACATAAAGAGAGACCTAAGACACCACAACACTACATAAAGAGAGACCTAAAACAACACAACGCTACATAAAGAGAGACCTAAGACACCACAACACTACATAAAGAGAGACCTAAGACAACATGGTAAAAACATAGTTAGGCACAGACAAAAGCACGAAGGGCAAAAAAAAGATAGAGACAACGATACATCACGCGAAGCAAGTGTCAGTAAGAGTGTTCATAAATGAGCCTTTCAACATAGACGGTGCAGTTTGAGTGTTTTTTTTGCAGCTCGTTCCGGTCGCTAGCTGCAGCGAAGTGAAAAGACGAGAATAAAAAGAGCGATCCACAATGTTCTCATGTTGATAGGCCCCTCAAAGCCAGGCCACTTCCCTCAGAATGAACACTTCCCTCAGAGATGAAGACACCCGGTGAATAGAGTGCCATTTGGGACAAAACTTTAACCTCTTGAAGCTAGGGGGCAGAATTTTTATGTTTGGAAAAATAACGTTCCCATTGTAAGCTGCCTATTTCTCAGGTCCAGATGCTAGAATATGCATATAATTGACAGAGTAGGATAGAAAACACTCTAAAGTTTCCAAAACTGTCAAAATATTGTCTGTGAGTATAACAGAACTGATTTTGCAGGTGAAAACCTGAGGAAATCCAACCTGGAAGTGACTTCTATTCTGAAAGAAAATTACTGTTAAATTGCTTGCCTTTCGTCCATTTAACCAGATTCCTTTTCCTGTGGCTTCCTCAGGGTGTGAAGTCTTTAGACATAGTTTCGAGCTTTTATTTTGAAAAATGAGCGAGATTTTTCAAAACACGTCAGTGGATAGGTGGATGTCCCTCCATTAGTTGTTGCGCCAGTCACTCGTTGCTCGACATTTTCTTTCTCTCCAGTATTGAATAGTTTACAGTCCGGTTGAAATATGATCGATTATTGATCAACCTGAGGATTGATTATTAAAAACGTTTGACATGTTTTTACGACCCTTTACGGATACTATATGGAATTTGCATCAAGCCTTGATGACCTGCCTATGGCTGTGGAATACTGAACATAACGCGCCAAACAAATGGAGGTATTTTGATATTTAAAAAAATCTTTAATGAACAAAAGGAACATTTATTGTGTAACTGGGAGTCTCGTGAGTGCAAACATCCGAAGATCAAAGGTAAGTGATTAATTGTATTGCTTTTCTGGCTTTCGTGACCATTCTACATGGCTGCTAGGTGTTCTTACTGTTTTGTCTAGTGATCGATAAACTCACAAACGCTTGGATTGCTTTCGCTGTAATGCATATTTTCAAAATCTGACACGATAGGTGGATAAACAACAAGCTAAGCTGTGTTTTGGTATATTTCACATGAAAATAAATATTTTTTTTATTTTTTATTTGGCCCTCTGCAATTCAGCGGTTGTTTACGAAAATGATCCCGCTAAAGGGATCAGTGCGTCAAGAAGTAATGTAGAGAGGAGTTCACACCAGCTGTCTCTGCACGGACCACAGGTCTTTTTAGAGATGGAGTAGGACAGGACATGTTGTTGTTCATACATAACAGTTCCCATGTAGTAGAAAAGGGGTAATAGAGAAACATATATATTTTTTTAATGACCGTCCAAATCAAACTTTAAATGGTCACATGCACATATTTAGAAGATTCAAAATGCTTATGTTCCAAGCTCTAGCAGCGGCGTAATACCCAACACAAAACATGCAAATCTAAAAAATGAAATAAAATTTTTAGGATGAGCAATGTCAGAGTCTAATATACAACTGAACGCAACCATTTTAAAGATTTTGTGAGATACAGTTCATTAGGAAATCAGTCATTTTAAATAAATTAATCCGTGAAGATCACACTTCTCCAGAGTGCCAGTGTTCATCGAAGGTGAGCATTTACCCACTGAAGTCGGTTACGACGCTGAACTACAGTCAGGTCAAGACCCTGGTGAGGACGACGAGCACGCAGATGAGCTTCCCTGAGACGCTTCCTGACAGTTTGTACAGAAATCCTTTGGTTGTGCAAAACCCACTGTTTCATCAGCTGTCCGGGTGGCTGGTCTCTCACCAAACCCCGCAGGTGAAGAAGCCGGATGTGGAGTTCCTGGGTTGTGGTTACACGTGGTCTGCGGTTGGCGAGGCCGGTTGGAGGTACTGCCAAATTCTCTAAAATGATGTTGGAGGCGGCTTAAGGTAGAGAAATGAACATTCAATTCAGTCAGCATGCCAATTGCAGGCTCCCTCAAAACTTGAGACATTTGTGGCATTGTGTTATATGACAACACTGCACATTTTAGAGTGGCCTTTTATTGCCCCACCGCACAAGGTGCTCCTGTGTAATGATCATGCTGTTTAAAATCAGCTTCTTGATAATCCATCCACCTGACAGGTGTGGCATATCTTGGCAAAGGAGAAATGCTCACTACCAGGGATGTAAACAAATGTTTGCTAAATATTGGAGAGAAATAAGCTTCTTGTGCATATGAACATTTCTGGGATCTTTTAATTCAGCTCATGAAACATGGGACCAACATTATACATGTTGCGTTTATATTTTTGTTCAGTATAAATATATATGTATATGATGGGATGTATAGACTTTATGGACAGAATATGGAGAGAATATACAGTACAAAGTGTATTCAGAAAGTATTCAGACCCCTTGACTTTTTCCACATTTTGTTAAGTTACAGCCTTATTCTAAAATGGATTAAATCAAATTTACATGATCGATTTACAGACAATACCCCATAACGACAAAGGCGAAAAATGTTTTTTTGCACATTTATAAAAAATAAAAAATAATACCTAATTTACATATTCAGACCCAGACTCGAAATTGAGCTCAGGTGCATCCTGTTGCCATTGATCATCCTTAAGATGTTTCTAGAACTTGATTGGACTCCACCTGTGGTAAACTAAATTGTTTGGACATGATTTAGAAAGGCACACACCTGTCTATATTAGGTCCCCCAGTTGACAGTGCATGTCAGAGCAAAAACCAAGCCATGAGGTCGAAGGAATTGTCCGTAGAGCTCTGAGACAGGACTGTGTCGAGTCACAGATCTGGGGAAGGGCACCAAAAAATGTGTGCAGCACTGAAGGTCCACAAGAAAACAGTGGCCTCCATCATTCCTTAATGGAAGAAGTTTGGAACCACCAAGACTCTTCCTCGAGTTGGCCGCATGGCCAAACTGAGCAATGGCCAAACTGGGGGGGGGGGGGGGCCTTGGTCATTCTGAGAGAGCTCCAGAGTTCCCCTGCGGAGATGGGAGAACCTTCCAGAAGGACAACCATCTCTGCAGCATGCCACCAATTAGATCTTTATGGTAGAGTAGCCAGATAACCACTTGTCAGTAAAAGGCACATGACAGCCCGCTTGGAGTTTGTTGAAAGGCACCTAAAGACTCTCAGACCATGAGAAAATCTCTGGTCTGATGAAACCAAGATGTAGCTCTTTATCCTGAATGCCAAACTTCACGTCTGGATGAAACTTGGCACCGCATGGTGGTGGAAGCTTCATGCTGTGGGAATATTTTTCAGCAGCAGGGACTGGGAGACTGATCAGGATCGAGGGGAAAGACGAACGGAGCAAAGTACATAGAGATTCTTGATGAAAACCTGCTCAAGACCTCAGACTGGGGTGACGGTTCACCTTCTAACAGGACAACGACCCTAAGGACACAGCCTAGACAACGCAGGACTGGCTTCGGGACAAGTCTCTGAATGTCCCTGAGCCCTGATTTGAACATCTCTGGAGAGACCTAAAATAGCTGTGCAGCGACGCTCCCCATCCAACCTGACAGAGCTTGAGAGGATCTGCAGAGAAGAATGGGAGAAACTCCCCAAATACAGGTATGGCAAGCTTGTAGCCTAATACCCAAGAAGACTCACGTCTGTAATCGCTGCCAAAGGCGCTCTAGCAAAGTGCTGAATAAAGGGTCTGAATACTTACAGTACTAAAGTTTGTACACACCTACTCATTCAAGGGTTTTTCTTGATTTTTACTATTTTCTACATTGTAGAATAAGAGTGAAGACATCAAAACCATGAAATAACACATATGGAATGATGTATTAACCAAAAGAAAGTGTTAAAAAAATCATAATATATTTTCGATTCTTCAAAGTAGCCACCCTTTGCCTTGATGACAGCTTTGCACACTGGTTGGCATTCTCTCAACCAGCTTCATGAGGCAGTCAGCTGGAATGCATTTCAGTTAACACGTGTGCATTGTTAAAAGTTAATTAGTGGAATTTAGTTCCCTGGAATGAGTAGGTGTGTTCAAACTTTTGACTGGTACTGTATGTAATACATTTGCGGCATTTGAATAAGCGCCGTTGCGCCTGCTCCACTTTGTCTGTCTGGGTGGACCATTTCAGATTGCCAGTGATGTGTACGCCAAGGAACTTGAAGCATTTCACCTTCTCTACTGCAGCCATCGATGTTGGCGTGCCCCCTTGTGCAGTCTCCTGAAGTCCACGATCAGTTCCTGCGTTTTGTTGGCGTTGAGGATATTTTCCTGGCACCACTCTGCCAGCTCCCTCACCTCCTCCCTGTAGGCTGTCTTGTTGTCATTGGTAAATCAGGCCTACCACTGTTGTGTCGTGTACAAACTTAATGATCGAGTTGGATACATGCATGTGTTAATGATCGAGTTGGAGACAGTCCCCTGTGTTCAGGATCAGCGGAGGTGTTGTTGCCTACCGTCACCATCTGGGGACGTCCTGTCAGGAAGTCCTAGAGCCAGTTGCACAGGGCGGGGTTCAGACCCAGGGCCCCAAGCTTAGTGATGAGCTTGGAGGGAACTATGGTGTTGAATGCTGAGCTGTAGTCAATGAACAGCGTTCTTACATAGGTGTTCCTCGTCTCTTGTAAACAGCATTCTTATATAGGCATTCTTCTTCTCCAGATGGGATAGGGCAGTGTGCATTGCGATGGCGATTGAGTCATCCGTGGATCTATTGAGGCGGGATGCAAATTGTCCGGGACGGATTTAGACCTGGCACTACAGGTGGGTGCAATTAATTATCAGGTAGAACAGAAAACCAGCAGGCTCTGGACCTCGAAGGGTAAGAGTTGAACACCCCTTGTCTCGGGTGTCGGGTAAGGTGGAGGTGACATGATCCTTGACTAGTCTCTCAAAGCACTTCGTGATGACATAAACGAGTGCTACGGGGCGATAGTAATTTAGTTTAGTTACCTTCGCTTTCTTGGGAACAGGAACAGGGGTGGACATCTTGAAGCAAGTGAGGACAGACTGGGATAGGGGGACACTGACTATGACCATTAACATTCCAGCCAGCTGGTCTGCACATGCTCTAAGGACGCGGCTAGGGCTGCCGGCTTGCGAAAGTCAACCGCTTTAATGGTCTTCTTACTTACGTTGGCCACGGCATTGTGAGTGGCGGTGGCCCGCTGCTGCTGCTCCAAATCAAATTGTATTTGTCACATGACAAATACAACCTTACCGTGAAATGCTTACTTACAAGCACTTCACCAACAATGCAGTTAAGAAAATACTTACTAAATCATATTATATATATATATATATTTTTTTTTTTTTCTTTTTTTTTTCTTTAAAGCAACAGTAATGGCCCTGCTACACTACAGCCACCGGGGCTTCTGACGTTGCCGGCAGACATCAGGTGTTGAGGGAATGCGTCCTTTGAAATCAAGTCCAACGGTAGCATCCAAGCTCAAAAATCGCAGAGGTAAAATGTCAAAGTAGATTTGTTGCATATCCACTGGTTATTGTATAAAGATTTATCAAGTCAAACAGTGTTTTGGGCAGCAGCGTAGCCTAGTGGATAGAGCATTGGACTTGTAACCGAAAGGTTGCAAGATCAAATCCCCTGAGGAGACAAGGTAAAAATCTGTCGTTCTGCCCCTGAACAAGGCAGTTAACCCACTGTTCCCCGGTAGGCCGTCATTGTAAATAAGAATTTGTTCTTAACATAACAGATGACCACGGTCCGGTCCTCCTCCTCCTCCTCATAACAGATGACCACGGTCCGGTCCTCCTCCTCCTCCTCATAACAGATGACCACGGTCCGGTCCTCCTCCTCCTCCTCATAACAGTTGACCACGGTCCAGTCCTCCTCCTCATAACAGATGACCACGGTCCAGTCCTCCTCCTCCTCCTCATAACAGATGACCACGGTCCGGTCCTCCTCCTCCTCCGCATAACAGATGACCACGGTCCGGTCCTCCTCCTCCTCCTCATAACAGATGACCACGGTCCGGTCCTCCTCCTCCTCCTCATAACAGATGACCACGGTCCGGTCCTCCTCCTCCTCCTCATAACAGATGACCACGGTCCAGTCCTCCTCCTCCTCCTCATAACAGATGACCACGGTCAGGTCCTCCTCCTCCTCCGCATAACAGATGACCACGGTCCGGTCCTCCTCCTCCTCCTCATAACAGATGACCACGGTCCGGTCCTCCTCCGCATAACAGATGACCACGGTCCGGTCCTCCTCCTCCTCCTCATAACAGATGACCACGGTCCGGTCCTCCTCCGCATAACAGATGACCACGGTCCGGTCCTCCTCCTCATAACAGATGACCACGGTCCGGTCCTCCTCCTCTCCTCATAACAGATGACCACGGTCCGGTCCTCCTCCGCATAACAGATGACCACGGTCCGGTCCTCCTCCTCATAACAGATGACCACGGTCCGGTCCTCCTCATAACAGATGACCACGGTCCAGTCCTCCTCCTCCTCCTCATAACAGATGACCACGGTCCGGTCCTCCTCCTCATAACAGATGACCACGGTCCGGTCCTCCTCATAACAGATGACCACGGTCCAGTCCTCCTCCTCCTCCTCATAACAGATGACCACGGTCCGGTCCTCCTCCTCCTCCTCATAACAGATGACCACGGTCCAGTCCTCCTCCTCCTCCTCATAACAGATGACCACGGTCCAGTCCTCCTCCTCCTCCTCATAACAGATGACCACGGTCCAGTCCTCCTCCTCCTCCTCATAACAGATGACCACGGTCCGGTCCTCCTCCGCATAACAGATGACCACGGTCCGGTCCTCCTCCTCATAACAGATGACCACGGTCCAGTCCTCCTCCTCCTCCTCATAACAGATGACCACGGTCCGGTCCTCCTCCGCATAACAGATGACCACGGTCCGGTCCTCCTCCTCATAACAGATGACCACGGTCCAGTCCTCCTCCTCCTCCTCATAACAGATGACCACGGTCCGGTCCTCCTCCTCATAACAGATGACCACGGTCCAGTCCTCCTCCTCCTCCTCATAACAGATGACCACGGTCCGGTCCTCCTCCTCCTCTCCTCATAACAGATGACCACGGTCCAGTCCTCCTCCTCCTCCTCATAACAGATGACCACGGTCCGGTCCTCCTCCTCCTCCTCATAACAGATGACCACGGTCCGGTCCTCCTCCTCCTCCTCATAACAGATGACCACGGTCCGGTCCTCCTCCTCCTCCTCATAACAGATGACCACGGTCCAGTCCTCCTCCTCCTCCGCATAACAGATGACCACGGTCCAGTCCTCCTCCTCCTCCTCATAACAGATGACCACGGTCCGGTCCGGTCCTCCTCATCATAACAGATGACCACGGTCCAGTCCGGTCCTCCTCATCATAACAGATGACCACGGTCCAGTCCTCCTCCTCCTCCGCATAACAGATGACCACGGTCCGGTCCTCCTCCTCCTCCTCATAACAGATGACCACGGTCCGGTCCTCCTCCTCCTCATAACAGATGACCACGGTCCGGTCCTCCTCTCCTCCGCATAACAGATGACCACGGTCCGGTCCTCCTCCTCCTCCGCAGAACAGATGACCACGGTCCGGTCCTCCTCCTCCTCCGCATAACAGATGACCACGGTCCGGTCCTCCTCCTCCTCCTCATAACAGTTGACCACGGTCCGGTCCTCCTCCGCATAACAGATGACCACGGTCCGGTCCTCCTCCTCCTCCTCATAACAGATGACCACGGTCCGGTCCTCCTCCTCCTCCTCATAACAGATAACCACGGTCCAGTCCTCCTCCTCCTCCTCATAACAGATGACCACGGTCCGGTCCTCCTCCTCCTCATCATAACAGATGACCACGGTCCGGTCCTCCTCCTCCTCCTCATA
Organism: Salvelinus alpinus; assembly: GCF_045679555.1. Lineage (NCBI taxonomy): Eukaryota > Metazoa > Chordata > Actinopteri > Salmoniformes > Salmonidae > Salvelinus > Salvelinus alpinus. The sequence goes on from NC_092119.1 coordinate 3,341,078, forward strand.
ACAGATGACCACGGTCCGGTCCTCCTCCTCCTCCTCATAACAGATAACCACGGTCCAGTCCTCCTCCTCCTCCTCATAACAGATGACCACGGTCCGGTCCTCCTCCTCCTCCTCATAACAGATGACCACGGTCCGGTCCTCCTCCTCCTCCTCATAACAGATGACCACGGTCCGGTCCTCCTCCTCCTCCTCATAACAGATGACCACGGTCCGGTCCTCCTCCTCCTCCTCATAACAGATGACCACGGTCCGGTCCTCCTCCTCCTCCTCATAACAGATGACCACGGTCCAGTCCTCCTCTCCTCATAACAGATGACCACGGTCCAGTCCTCCTCCTCCTCCGCATAACAGATGACCACGGTCCGGTCCTCCTCCTCCTCCGCATAACAGATGACCACGGTCCGGTCCTCCTCCTCCTCCTCATAACAGATGACCACGGTCCAGTCCTCCTCCTCCTCCGCATAACAGATGACCACGGTCCAGTCCTCCTCCTCCTCCTCATAACAGATGACCACGGTCCAGTCCTCCTCCTCCTCCGCATAACAGATGACCACGGTCCGGTCCTCCTCCTCCTCCTCATAACAGATGACCACGGTCCGGTCCTCCTCCTCCTCCTCATAACAGATGACCACGGTCCAGTCCTCCTCCTCCTCCTCATAACAGATGACCACGGTCCGGTCCTCCTCCGCATAACAGATGACCACGGTCCTCCTCCTCCTCCTCATAACAGATGACCACGGTGCTCCTCTCCTCCTCATAACAGATGACCACGGTCCAGTCCTCCTCCTCCTCCTCATAACAGATGACCACGGTCCGGTCCTCCTCCTCCTCCTCATAACAGATGACCACGGTCCGGTCCTCCTCCTCCTCCTCATAACAGATGACCACGGTCCAGTCCTCCTCCTCCTCCTCATAACAGATGACCACGGTCCAGTCCTCCTCCTCCTCCGCATAACAGATGACCACGGTCCAGTCCTCCTCCTCCTCCTCATAACAGATGACCACGGTCCGGTCCTCCTCCTCCTCCTCATAACAGATGACCACGGTCCGGTCCTCCTCCTCCTCCTCATAACAGATGACCACGGTCCAGTCCTCCTCCTCCTCCTCATAACAGATGACCACGGTCCGGTCCTCCTCCTCCTCCTCATAACAGATGACCACGGTCCAGTCCTCCTCCTCCTCCGCATAACAGATGACCACGGTCCGGTCCTCCTCCTCCTCCTCATAACAGATGACCACGGTCCGGTCCTCCTCCTCCTCCTCATAACAGATGACCACGGTCCGGTCCTCCTCCTCCTCCTCATAACAGATGACCACGGTCCGGTCCTCCTCTCCTCATAACCGATGACCACGGTGCTCCTCTCCTCATCATAACAGATGACCACGGTAAGGTACTTCTCTCCCAGGGCTACGGGGCTAGACACACCCAGGGCTAGACAAGCTATAAAAATGTAAAAGCCGAATTCCCGAAGCTGTTAAGTATATGATTTACTGCACGTGTGCCGCACACAGCCCTGGTTTAAGTGGAATATCATCTTTGGGCAGCTCTCAACTGGTTGTTGCATGGAGCAGCTTACAGAAAAATGACATCGACGGCAGGTATGGCAGGAAAGACATTTCAACTGATGATATCTACCAGTAAATGCAAACTAAGGCAACAATGGGTACGCAAACCAGATATTTAAAAAGTGATGCGCAATTCAGTCATCATGCGCCATTTGAATAAACATTCACCCAAAAAACCTTCCCAATTAAATATTCACCGCAAAGTAGACCTACCTAGTAGAATGACAACATGATGATTTGTATCAAAAGGGCTTGGCATTCGTGTTGCCAACTCTGCCATCACATGTAGGCTACACTGTACACCCCAGAAACAACACTATCCAAACACTCTTGCTAGGTGCACAATTTATTTATTTTTTAAAAGGGCAACTACACCCTCCCCAAATTTCAGTTGGCACTAGCCCGGTGTGCGACTTGCAAATTTACCTGACTATCAAGCCCTGCTATGGTTGCTTCATAACACACCCTATTCCCGACATAGTGCATTACTTGGGCCCTGGTCAAAAGTAGTGCACTATGTAGGGAATGGGGTTCCATTTGGGAAACATTCTATCTATGGATCTCTGCTGGTGAAAGATCGTCAAAAAAAAAGGAGGGAATTTTCCCCTTGGCTTACTATGGAGTTGAACCACTAAGCGCGAGTTAACATGTATTTAACATGTTATAAAGACGAAAAAACAAAAAGCCACACAACACACCACCCACATCCTTCATTTCCATTCAACCATTAAAAGGTTAGTCTAAAACAAACTCTCGAAGAGAGAGAGACCTGTCATCAACATTAGTATGAGGATAGGGAAACACCTTGCCTGGTCCCACAACTGTTTGTGCTGTCTAGCCAACTCCTATGGTCACCGTCACACCAATGAAGAAGACATCACTAACAGATGTGGGGCCAGGCTTGGAGGAGCCACCCTGTAGGGTCCCTTCTTTACATCAAAGACATTCGGGTTAAGTTAATCAGCTGGTGTTTATCTGGGTGGCAGACTGGCGGCACAACAGGTCCTCTTGGTGGTAATCCCACTAATCTGGGTCACAGTGAAACGGCCAGTCCAAGACCCATGGAGACACCAAACATTTATTGTCCTCCCATCTTACAAAACGACATAAATCCATGGCTTCTTCAGACCAGTTGTACAACAGGATTAAATCACTTCCACCACATCAGGGCTTAAATGGGTTTTAAAAACAGAGAATTCTTGATGATGAATTTTTTCAAAATGGCTGCTCACCTACACTCAAGTCTTATGAAAACATTGTTCTCCCTTCAATCTGGGTTGAAACATTACATGCTAACGTCCTCTTTAGTTACTCTTTAATGAGTGAGTATGTTTCATTCATAAATAGAAAGAGGCATTGTAGGTAGTGCCAACTCACCTGGCTCCAGTTTAATAATCTTAACAGCAGCAAGCTCTCCCGTTTGGATGTTTCGAGCCTGAAAGATAGAATAAAACATTTTAGAACACTGCTTGGGGATTGGGGAACCAGTCATTGTTGGGGATTGGGGAGCCAGTCACTATCCTGGTATTGCAAGCGCCGTGCTCTACCAACAGAGCACCGTGCTCTGCTCTACCGACTGAGCTACAGAGCCCCGCGCTCTACCGACTGAGCTACAGAGCCCCGCGCTCTACCGACTGAGCTACAGAGCACCGCGCTCTACCGACTGAGCTACAGAGCACCGCGCTCTACCGACTGAGCTACAGAGCACCGCGCTCTACCGACTGAGCTACAGAGCACCGCGCTCTACCGACTGAGCTACAGAGCACCGCGCTCTACCGACTGAGCTACAGAGCACCGCGCTCTACCGACTGAGCCATGTCCTGTCCAGTGACCGCTACACACCGCGCCATGGTCCTGTCTGCCACACACTTCACTGCCACACAATGAATAGATCCCCCTCTAAAGTTTGCAAATTACATCAATCAGTATTGTTGGTTTCATCTTCATTACTCAGTCCCTCCAGGATTTTGCGATTGAAACATATCTAGCAAAATCAATAACTCCACATATTATGCAAGGGCTTAAAACATCTGACCAATCACTGCACTATTATTGCATAAACCAGTCAAATCATTGCAATGTTACCACCATAAACTGTCTAATCACCGCACTACAAAAAGATGGCTTGCAATTTTATCCAAACACCACACTTTTATTACATAAAATTATTCAATCAAGCAAAAAAACTTGTCAGCGCATTTGTGTCAAATTTGATAAAATCACCACAATTCGCCGTGCAAAATAAATAAAAATCAAGCGTTTTGGCACGCAACTAGCGGTTTTTAAAACACTAAAATCCTGGATGGACAGATTACTAAATACCATTTATAGTCTCAGGACAACAGACAGAGATAATGCAGGACAACAGACAGAGATAATGTAGATGAAAGTCTGGAGCAGACCAATGTTACTAGCCCGGCTCCAAAATTTGTACTATTAGAAAACACAAAAATGTCACTATCTGGCAGGCTAGATGAGCACATTTTCTACTAGCCTGGTCTGAAAAGTACTAGCCTGGTCTGAAAAGTACTAGCCTGGTCTGAAAAGTACTAGCCTGGTCTGAAAAGTACTAGCCTGGTCTGAAAAGTACTAGCCCGGTCTGAACAGTACTAGCCCGGTCTGAAAAGTACTAGCCCGGTCTGAAAAGTACTAGCCCGGTCTGAACAGTACTAGCCCGGTCTGAAAAGTACTAGCCTGGTCTGAAAAGTACTAGCCTGGTCTGAAAAGTATTAGCCTGGTCTGAAAAGTACTAGCCTCGCGAGGGCTAGCGAGCTATTCTTCAAATTCCATCCCTGGATGAAACATTATAAAACTGTTACTCAAAAGAGAGAGAGAGACAAGAGCTAATAAAAACAACCAATTAAACTCGAGCTCCATGAGCTTACTTTCCACGTTGATACCTCATTCGGGTTTGAGACGTTTTGTAAAAACCTTTCTCTGCACTGCAGCAGACCAAAAAAAAAAAAAACATGGTTAGGGGAGGATCTTTGAAATCTGAAATATTTCCACTGTCAGTACAGCAAAGAACACTCCCATTCTGGGCTCATGTTTAGACAAGGACCTGAACATATTTCACTATGCCACAGTCCTGCTTGTGTCTGGGGTAGGACTGTGTCTGGGACTGTGTCTGGGGTGGGAACTGCCAGAGATTAGAAATAGAGTGTCATTTAGGACTCAGCCCAGGGATTGCATGTTCATGGCTCTCTGGGAGAATACCAGGCATTGCATTCTACCAGTGGCCTGCCTCGGCTGCCTGTGCCTGTGGTGGGACTGGCCTGCCAAAGATTGCTTTGTGAGGCAAGGGTTCGACAGACTGGCTGCTTCGACTGGATCAAATTGGTAGCCTAGTCATCCATAGCAAATGGATTTAAAAAAATAGATAATATATTAAAAACGTGAACACAACTGTCTTTGTGATCCTGATTTGAACCTCGGGAACAGACGGGGAAGTGTCTACTTTGTTATTCTCCAATCAAATCACATTCTATTGGTCACACACATATTTAGCAGATGTTATTGCGGGTGTAGTGAAATCCAATCCATTCAAAATGTGTTGTTGCTTCATGTGAACACACACACACAGGGACTGAGACGTGGCCCAGAACTCTGCCAGGACAATGGGGAAATTGAAGCTGGATCGTTTGTACTCTCCCCTTTCCCCTACCAATCCATCTTACTTTCACCACATGTTACATCAGAGACTAAGAGAGGTAGGCTGTAACAGTGCGATGCTTTATCACATGGTTATCACATGGTTACTACAAGGTTACAGATGAAGTCCACAGTGGGGGGAAACTAAACACAACCTCATGAAAAATGAGAGGAGTTAAGTTTCTTTTGACAGTGAGTGCGTTCAAATATGTGAAGATAGTCTGCTATTCAGAGAGCCAATGTTAAGGCAGGTAACTCCTTCAACTGACCCGTCAGAAGGCCAATCGGATTCCTCCTTCACAGTTAAAGCAGGGTACCGTTTCATCGGATTCCTCCTTCACAGTTAAAAGCAGGGTACTGTTTCATCAGATTCCTCCTTCACAGTTAAAAGCAGGGTACCGTTTCATCAGATTCCTCCTTCACAGTTAAAGCAGGCTACCGTTTCATCAGATTCCTCCTTCACAGTAAAAGCAGGCTACCGTTTCATCGCTATCATTGAATGATTCTACAGAACAACTTGGCAATGTTCTAACAACTTTATCAGAACACATGAAAAACCTTCAGTAAAAAAAAAGACTTTGAATCTCAGTCTGTCTGTGTAGCAAGAAATAAAACAGGCTTAAGACTTCTGGCTACAATGTTGCTGATTAGGGGCAATTCCACGATTACAGAATGATGCCGAGACTCTTGGAAACCGTATGTCAAAAAAGATTACTTGCAAAGCTGCTACACATGATTCATTTTCGCATGGTAATTTCAGAAAATGTCCATTATATACAGTGCCTTCAGAAAGTATTCAGACCCCTCTACTTATTCCACATTTTGTTGTGTTACAGTCTGAAATCAAAATGTATTAAATATAAAACAATTCAACCATCTACACACTATAGCCTATAATGATATTTATTTGCACATTTATTAAAAATGAAATACAGAAACCTCTAATTTACATAAGTATTCACACCCCTGAGTCAATACAGCTTTTGAGGCGATTACAGCTGTGAGTCTTTCTGGGTAAGTCAAAGAGCATTGCACATCTGAATGGTACAATATTTGCATATTATTCATTAAAGTTCTTATAGCTCTGTCAAGTTGGTTGTTGATAATTGCTAGAAAGACATTTTCCAAGTCTTGCCATAGATTTTCAAGGAGATTTGTCAAAAACTGTAACTAGGCCACTCAGAATCATTCAATGTCTTCTTGGTAAGCATCTCCCGTGTAGGTTATTGTCCTGCTGAAAGGTGAATGCATCTCCCAGTGTCTGTTGGAAAGCAGACTGAACCAGGTTTTCCTCCAGGAGTTTGACCCATTGCTTAGCTCTATACCGTTTATTTTTTCATCAACAACAAACTCCCTAGTTCTTGCCGATGACAAGCATACCCATAACATGATGCAGCCACCACCATGCTTGTACATATGAAGAGTGGTACTCAGTGTTGTTTTGAATTTTCCCCAAACATAATTGTATTCAGGATATAAAGTTAATTTCTTTGCCACATTCTTTTGCAGTTTTACTTTAGTGCCTTATCACAAACATCATGCATGTTTTGGAATATTTTTTATTCTGTACCAGGCTTAATTTTTTTCCACTCTCATTTAAAGTTTGTATTGTAGCTACAATGTTTTATCCATCCTCAGTTCTCTCCTATTACAGCCATTAAAGTACTTGTTTTAAAGTCACCATTGGCCTCATGGTGAAATCCCTGAGCTATTTCCTTCCTCTCTGGCAACTGAGTTAGGAAGGACGCCTGTATCTTTGTAGTGACTGGGTGTATTGATACACCATCCAAAGTGAAATAAATAACTTAATGCTCAAAGCAAAATTCAATGTCAGCTTTTTTACCCATCTACCAGTAGGTTCCCTTCTTTGTGAGGCATTAGAAAACCTCCCTGGTCTTTGCGGTTGAATCTTTGTTTGAAATTCAGTGCACCGACCGAGGGACATTACAGATAATTATATGTGGGGTACAGAGATGAGGTAGTCATTCAAAAATCATGTTAAAACACTATTATTGCACAGTGAGTCCATGCAACTTATCATGTGACTTGTTACGCAATTACACCAATATATACACTACTGTTCAAAAGTTTGGGGTCAATTAGAAATGTCCTTGTGTTTGAAAGAAAAACAACATTTTTGGTCCATTAAAAAAACATCAAATTGATCAGAAATACAGTGTAGACTTTGTTAATGACTATTGTAGCTGGAAACGGCTGATTTTTTAAAATGGAATATCGACATAGGCGTACAGAGGCCCATTATCAGCAAACATCACTCCTGTGTTCCAATGGCACGTTGTGTTAGCTAATCCAAGTTTATCATTTTAAAAAGGCTAATTGATCATTAGAAAAACGTTTTTGCAATTATGTTAGCACAGCTGAAAAATGTTGTACTGATTAAAGAAGCCTTCTTTAGACTAGTTGAATATCTGGAGCATCAGCATTTGTGGGTTCGATTACAGGCTCAAAATGGCCAGAAACAAAGTACTTTCTTCTGAAACTCATCAGTCTATTCTTGTTCTGAGAAATGAAGGCTATTCCATGCGAGAAACTGCCAAGAAACTGAAGATCTCGTACAACACTGTGTACTACTCCCTTCACTGAACAGCTCAAACTGGCTCTAACCAGAATAGAAAGAGTGGGAGGCCACGGTGCACAACTGAGCAAGCCGATATCAATTATTGCTTCTTTAAAAATCGGTACAACAGTTTTCAGCTGTGCTAACATAATTGCAAAAGGGTTTTCTAATGATCATTTAGCCTTTTAAAATGATAAACTTGGATTAGCTAACACAACGTGCCATTGGAACACAGGAGTGATGGTTGCTGATAATGGACCTCTGTACACCTACGGAGATATTCCATTACAAAATCAGCCGTTTCCAGCTACAATAGTCATTTACAACATTAACAATGTATTTCTGATCAATTTGATGTTATTTTAAAGGACAAAAAACACAAGGACATTTCTAAGTGACCCCAAACTTTTGAATGGTAGTGTGTGTGTGTATACATACAGTTGAATTCAGAAGTTTACATACACCTTAGCCAAACAGATTTCAAACTCAGTATTTCACAATTCCTGACATTTATTCCTAGTAAAGATTCCCTGTCTTAGGTCAGTTAGGAACACCACTTTATTTTAAGAATGTGAAATGTCTGAATAATAGTAGAGAGAATGATGCATTTCAGCTTTTATTTCTTTCATCACATTCCCATTTGGTCAGAAGTTTACATACTAATTGAGTGTATTTGGTAGCATTGCCTTTAAATTGTTTAACTTGGATCAAGCGTTCCGGGTAGCCTTCCACAAGCTTCCCACAATAAGTTGGGTGAATTTTGGCCCATTCCTCCTGACAGAGCTGGTGTAACCGAGTCAGGTTTGTAGGCCTCCTTGCTCGCACACGCCTTTTCAGTTCTGCCCACAAATGTTCTATAGGATCGAGGTCAGGACTTTGTGATGGCCACTCCAATACCTTGACTTTGTTGTCCTTAAGCCATTTTGCCACAACTTTGGAAGTATGCTTGGAGTCATTGTCCATTTGGAAGACCCATTGCGACCAAGCTTTTAACTTCCCGACTGATGTCTTGACATGTTGCTTCAATATATCCACAATTTTCCTTCCTCATGACGCCATCTATTTTGTGAAGTGCACCAGTCACTCCTGCAGCAAAGCACACCCACAACATGATGCTGCCACCCCCGTGCTTCACGGCTGAGATGGTGCTCTTCGGCTTGCAAATCTCCCTCTTTTCCTCCAAACATAACGATGGTCATTATGGCCAAACAGTTCTATTTTTGTTTCATCAGACCAGAGGATATTTCTCCAAAAAGTACCATCTTTGTCCCCATGTGAAGTTGCAAACCGTAGTCTGGCTTTTTTATGGCGGTTTTGGAGCAATGGCTTCTTCCTTGCTGAGGGGCCTTTCAGGTTATGTCGATATTGGACTCGTTTTCCTGTGGATATAGATACTTTTGTACGTGTTTCCTCCAGCATCTTCACAAGGTCCTTTGCTGTTGTTCTGGGATTGATTTGCACCAAAGTACGTTAATCTCTAGGAGACAGAATGAGTCTCCTTCCTGAGCGGTATGATGGCTGCGTGGTCCCATGGTGTTTATACGTGCGTACTATTGTTTGTACAGATGAACGTGGTACCTTCAGGCGTTTGGAAATTGCTCCCAAGGATGAACCAGACTTGTGGAGGTCTACAATATTTTTTTTGAGGTCTTCACTGATTTATTTTGATTTTTCCATGATGTCAAGCAAAAAGGCACTGAGTTTGAAGGTAGGCCTTGAAATACATCCACAAGTACACCTCCAATTTAATACAATTATGTCAATTAGCCTATGAGAAGCATCTAAAGCCTTGACACCATTTTCTGAAATTTTCCAAGCTGTTTACAGGCAGCCAACTTAGTGTATGTAAACTTGTGACCCACTGGAATTGTGATACATTGAATTATAAGTGAAATAATTTGTCTGTAAACAATTGTTGGAAATATTACTTGTGTCATGCACAAAGTAGATGTCCAAACCGACTTGCCAAAACTATAATTTGTTAACAAGAAATGTGTGGAGTGGTTGAAAAACAAGTTTTAATGACTCCAACCTCAGTGTATGTAAACACAATAGTATGTGGACACCCATTCAAATTAGCGAATTTGGCTATTTCCGCCACACCGTTGCTGACAGGTATATAAAATCTTGCACACAGCTATTCAATCTACATAGACTAACATTTGCAATAAAATGGCCTTACAATAGAGATCTCAGGGACTTTCGACGTGGCGCCGTCACAGGATGCCACCTTTCCTACAGGTCAGTTTGTCAAACGTCTGCCCTGCTAGAGCTGTAAGTGCTGATATTGTGAAGTGGAAACGTCTAGGAGCAAAATAACGGCTCAGCCGGGAAGTGGTTGGCCACACAAGCTCACAGAACGGGACCGCCGGGTCCTGAAGCGCGTAAAAATCTGTCCTCGGTTGTAACCCTCACTACCAAGTACCAAACTGCCTCTGGAAGCAACGTCAGCACAATAACTGTTCATCAGGAGCTTCATGTAATGGATTTCCATGGCCGAGCAGCCTCACACAAGCCTAAAATCACCATGCGCAATGACAAGCATCGGCTGGTGTTGTGTAAAGCTCGCCACCATTGGACGCTGGAGCAGTGGAAATGAGTTCTCTGGAGTGATGAATCACATTTCACCATCTGGCAGTCCGATGGACAAATCTGGGTTTGGCGGATGCCAGGAGAACACTACCTGCCCAACTGCATAGTGCCAACTGTAAAGTTTGGTGGAGGAGGAATAATGGTCTGGGCCCCTTAATTCCAGTGAAGGGAAATCTTAACACTACAGCATACAATGACATTCTAGAGAAAATATATTTCACAGCGATTTAGATGGTACAATGATTTCCTTATCTATTCAGTGCTTGTTTTCTCACATAAACTGAAATTGAGCAAACAGTGTAGAATTTTAGCAACCAGTTAATGACAGAGCGATTTCCACTAGATAACTCAGCAACAAAGTCAGAATAGCTGTCCCATTTTGATGCCGCTCCGGCAGGGAGAAATAAATAGGTGAATATCACAGGCAATCACAACACTGTGAGTAATACTGTGAAACACTATCATTCCACTAGTATTGCAGATATATTACAACGGGAAATCTTTGTTTTAATTCCTGTGTAGCACTTTTAAGCAAAAGCCATACAACTCTATGCACAAGGATATTCTCTCTCTCACAAAAAACACTCCTAAAAACAAATGTACTTGAAGAACGGCAAAGTTTGGTAACAGAATGACAGTTTGTGCTGACCATTCTGTTACCAAACTTCAGTGGTAAAAGTCGTCCTTGTGAATAGAGTTGTTTGGTTGGTTTGACTTCGCAATCGTTGGTTTTTGTTTGGCATACAAACTTCTGAGTCTCAGCAGCACTCTTACCGTGGAATTGCCCTTAGCCTATGTCATACATGACTGAAGCTGGCCCATAAAGGAGGCTATATATCCTACATGACTGAAGCTGGCCCATAAAGGAGGCTATAGATCCTACATGACTGAAGCTGGCCCATAAAGGAGGCTATAGATCCTACATGACTGAAGCTGGCCCATAAAGGAGGCTATATATCCTACATGACTGAAGCTGGCCCATAAAGGAGGCTATATATCCTACATGACTGAAGCTGGCCCATAAAGGAGGCTATATATCCTACATGACTGAAGCTGGCCCATAAAGGAGGCTATATATCCTACATGACTGAAGCTGGCCCATAAAGGAGGCTATATATCCTACATGACTGAAGCTGGCCCATAAAGGAGGCTATATATCCTACATGACTGAAGCTGGCCCATAAAGGAGGCTATATATCCTACATGACTGAAGCTGGCCCATAAAGGAGGCTATATATCCTACATGACTGAAGCTGGCCCATAAAGGAGGCTATATATCCTACACGACTGAAGCTGGCCCATAAAGGTGGCTATATATCCTACATGACTGAAGCTGGCCCATAAAGGAGGCTATATATCCTACATGACTGAAGCTGGCCCATAAAGGTGGCTATATATCCTACATGACTGAAGCTGGCCCATAAAGGAGGTTATATCTCCCAGCTCCTGTATTTGGAACCCAAGACACTAAAGTGATAATGTGGTGGGCAGAAGGTTGACTCAGTAAATGAAAGCCTTGATTGGTAGGTGACTCACCACTCTAAATAAAGCCTTTTCAAAATGTCACAAGTCAGTTCTCTAAAAAAAACAGGCAAAAGCGACATGTGGAGAGAGGATGATAACCTGACCACATACAAAAAAAAAGTGCTTGATAACTAGGCCAGAGGTATACATTTCCCATTGACCTTAAGATGCACAAAGAGTTTAAACAGCTAAAATACTTTATGTCATAAAGATGAGCATTCCCTGTGGTTCCCATTCAACTCCATTCTAAAACGCAAATGCCCCTGTAACACAAACTACTATTGGCAAACTGACAACAAAGGTTCTGCGCATTGAATCAAGGTGTTAGTAGACACTAGAGCATACATACCACTATGCATAACTTTACTCACATCTTGGCCATAAAAGCAAAACACATTGAGAGAGAATTGAACTATGGGCCTGGAGGAGACACACCTTTACAACTTAATGCGAGTCCTCTCACCAGGTTTCAATAGGACTTAGCTATGGTATAGGGATCTCGTCTCTTCCAACAGGTGGGGGGTGCTTGTTTTGGTAAGACACGGATCTAAATTCGTAAACACCGAAATCTGCTACTGCTGTTCATTTAGTTTGAAGGTAGATCGGGGGGGGAAAATACCTTGTATACGTCTCCATATGTGCCGCTCCCAACTCGTTGAATAAGCTCGAAATCCTGCTGTGGGTTTTTTCTTTGAATTTCTCCACTTGGTCTAGAAAAGTTATCCATGGCAGCTAGCTAACTGGCTGGATAGTTTATTAACACCTAACTACTCCACTTCACATTTAGCAAGTTAGCTTGTGCAAATACACGTCAGTATCATTCGGTGAGGAGTAACGTTACTGTTACTTCAAGTGGTGATCGTTTGCTTATTCTCAAAAGCTGCAGAAGTGTTGCTTCCAAGTCTGGCTTCTGGTCCATTTCCTGCCGTTGAGACAGAGTAGAAAATAATAGTTAGTAAACCTCTCGCTAATAGGTAGCTACAAAACAACCACAGACATGATTTCAGAAGTCATTTAACAATCAACATATTTGATGTCTGGCCGGCTAACGTTAGTTTGAGGCTAGCTAACTAACAAGCTAACTAGTTAGCTACGAAAAAATGTGCAGAAACTATGGATTGATAATTGAATTCAGCTATATAAATAAAATGATTAACCCTCTGTAACGTTAGAGAGTAAGTCAAGTTAGCTACTTACACTGTAGCTAGATAACTACCGGGGCAATGTTTTTCAAACGTAGTTAAATTGACATAATTAAATTATCCAAAGCTAACGTTACAGTAGCCATCTAGCTAACGTTAAGTGGTTAGCTGGCTAGCGAACGTTAATCCAAAACAGTAGCTAGGTTGGCGAACTTACCATTTACTCCATATAAATTACACATACGAAAGGCATATGTTAAATTTGGCAATATTATGGTGTGAAAATTCCCTTTCTTCCAAAACATAAATTCAATGTTCCTATTCAGAGAAAGTGTAAACTTCTGCTGGCAGGTCACTCTCCCTCAAACAACGGCAAACACAGCTCGAACACCAACCTGACGGTCTCATATCCTCCCGTTGACAACACGACATGCTACTAACTAGTGAAAACGTACTTTATGTCACCCATGCATTCAACTGTAAAGGGTACCTACCGACTTCACAAGAAAACAATAACAACTAACATAATTTAATCGATTAAAATGCTATTGAAATCTTTCTTCTTTTTTTTTTATCAAGACGTAATTAATCTCTTGTCTGTTAAATGATGTGCAACTACCGCCACCTAGCGATGTAAACAAGCAAGCAACTGGAACCACAAACGTCCAGAAAAACAAAACATCGAAACAGCACCCCCCTTGCAATTTATACAAATACTGCACACCCAACTCCCCGTCGGCTTCAGCGTCCTCTCTTTTATGAGCATCCTCCTCGGTGTCGGTTTTGAAGAGGTCCTCCCTTTAGCTCCCGTGTCTACATGACAGCCGCGTAGGTTCTCACGTACAGTCAAACAGAAAGGAGGAACACCATGGCGAGAAACCGTAAAGACAGAGACAGCTGGGGTGAGTGGTTAATCTTTATGAAGATGACTAAATTGGTCTTCTGTAGACGCACATAAAAAAAAGAGGTGCGCTATTTAGCCTATTTAATGTAGCCTAGGCTAGGGAGAGTCTCAGCAATGCAGCTGATCAGATGTTTGTGCATGAATAATGATGGGACAGTCGTTGTAATTTTCATGTTGTTGTCAGAACAAACCGTTACATCTATTGAATGTTCAACAATCGCAAAAACGCTGGCCTGGACCAGACCCAACCAAGCCCCGTTCAGCTGATCAACTCATATCAACCAAGGCCAAGCGTCTATTTCTTTTCACTCTAGTCTACAGGCCAGTGGATCTTCTGTCTGAGCATCCTCATCCCCACACCCTTTAGAATGATTACGGCACACAATAACGAACGACAGCAATAAAAACACAACGCTAGAATTAACCAGTGTTAGAGAGATTTAATTTACAGGCCCTTACACAAAAACCTGTCAAGGCGGCGCGGCTATAGGGGGTATGGGTTAGCTATAGGGGGTATGGGTGGACCTGAGGCAAACAGATGGCATCATCCTCAGCATTACATTTCACTCAGCTACTGACTGTATGTATGTCGCTGGTTTCTGATTGGTGTTCATCTCATATCTGTTTGATAAACACCAATTGTGCCATACCGTTTGGGTCTGTTATCACATAGTTAAAATGAACTTGTTTACAACCGTCATCATTAAACATACTAAGAGCCATAGACGTCACCAGAACCCTGCTATATCGTCTATGCTAAGAGCTGTCGGGCATTCAACATAATGTAGCCTATTGTGATCGCTAGAATGACTGGGTTGGAAGCTATAGAGTGACATAGAATGTTGTTTTTCTATTATCAACGAGAGTTGAGCAGCAATGAGCATTAACCCAGTACATGTACAGAGTAGACCGAGACTCTGCTGATGTCTGAAGCTGCTCTGGAGCAGGAGTCAAGGAACAGCTAGTTTGGAAGTTGGGATTGTGTCCCAAATGACACCCTTTTCCCTAATATAGTGCACTACTTTTGACCAGGAGCCTATGTCTCAAATGACACCCTATTCCCTATATAGTGCACTACTTTTGACCAGGAGCCTATGTCTCAAATGGCACCCTATTCCCTATATAGTGCACTACTTTTGACCAGGAGCCTATGTCTCAAATGGCACCCTATTCCCTATATAGTGCACTACATAATAGTGTACCATTTGGGATGAGGCCTTGATGTGGAGATACCTGTTATTTTAGGACAGGCTTTTGCTTTTGGCCTTTTTTTTTAGTGAGAGAATAAATAAATGCCCCAGTCCAGACCTGAGAAACATAGGATGACATGACTGTTTACATGATTAACTCTGTTCTGTATTCTGCGTTCATTTTGTTTTTGAAAATGGTCTCTTCCTTTATCACCTACAGTATTAGTCCGTTTTGTATTAATGAGACTTGCTATGTTTATTTTTTATGTCATCTTATACAAATGCAGAAATAGAGCTTGGAGTGTTGTGGGTGATAAGATATATTCTTAGACAGTAGGGCGTTCCATTTATCAACTCTTCTCTGTGTTAACAGCCTGCTAACACAACACATTACTTCAAGGGGAGAAAATGATTCAATGTTGTCTATTGTTAACCACACACACACCGAAAGATAGACAGCCACCATATCGTGACTGTGTGCTCCTCAGTCTTCTCCCTGTTAGCAGACTAGCTAGGATTTTGCGGCCTACACAGCCATTAGGCCTCTGGAGACTGTGAAGAGGCAGACTGAGTCACTGCCTTCCTGGAAAGGAAAGCTCTCTGTCTCGCTCTCTCTCTCTGTCTCTCTCTCTGTCTATGTCTCTCTCTCTTTCTCTCTCTCTCTCTCTCTCTCTCTTTCTGTCTCTCCCTCCCTCTCTGTCTCTCTCTGTCTCTCTGTCTCTCACTGTCTCTCTGTCTCTCTGTCTCTCTCTCTCTCTGTCTCTCTCTCTCTCTCTCTCTTTCTGTCTCTCCCTCCCTCTCTGTCTCTCTCTGTCTCTCTGTCTCTCACTGTCTCTCTGTCTCTCTCTGTCTCTGTCTCTGTCTCTCTCTCTCTCTGTCTCTTTCTCAACCCACATCCTCTGTTCTGAACCAATGCTTAACTTGAATCATTACTGGATTTAACATCTCGCTCAGCTACAGTATGTTGGCGTCCCAAATGGCACTACTACATAGTGCACTACTTTTGACCAGGGCCCACTCTATATATGGAATAGGATGTCATTTGGGATGCAGATTTTTGTGATGAGATGATACTGATCTGTTAACCATCGGGGTAGATAGCTGTTATGGTATTAACAAACCTTTAACACTACTTGTCATTATGAAAAAGGTATTGACATATCCGGGTTTTTAATTCAATTCACAAAAACATGTTTTTTTGTGCGCTTTGATGGCATCATCTTTTTCAGTTTATTCCTCCTCCCTCTGGATATTGGCGTTAAGTCTGTCTCCATTTTCCCTTTAACCCTGAGGGAGGTACTGGGTGCTGAAACATTGGTTCCTCAATAAATCATTGGGGAGTATTATAGTGTGAGTCGGTGTTCCAAATGGCACCCTATTCCCTATTTTAGTGCACTACTTTTGAACAGGACCCATAGGGTAGTGGACTATATAGGGCTCTTAGATCTCTGGTCAAACGTACACTATACTATGCACTACATAGGAAATATGGAGCCATTTCAGACGCTCTTCAGAGCATTATAGGATGTGCAACATTCTTTAATTTGTACCTCCCGTGTCATGTGACAGGGTCCTTCACAGACAAAGCCACCTACGACTGGAGCTCAGAGGAGGAGGAGCCTGATGGAAGGGCGCGGCCTATCCAGGTGCTTGTTGTCAAGGACGACCACACCTTTGAGTTGGACGAGGCGGCGCTGAGCCGGATCCTATTGGCCGAAGAGGTCCACAACAGGGAAGTGGTGGCCATATCTGTGGCCGGGGCGTTCCGCAAGGGCAAGTCCTTCCTCATGGACTTCATGCTGCGTTACATGTACAGCCAGGTGAGTTCAAAGGTCATGCTTGTGTAAATGATGGGGATCGGTAATCTCACTCCTCAGCTTGAAATGTCTCCATCCATGTTGCTGAAATGCTTTTTAGTGGCGAAGTTGGCTAAGATATTAGGAAGGTCACTTGTGTTTGTGAGACAGAGGTCCAGAGATCCAGTCTCTGTGTGAGCTGGTGAGGAAGGAAGCAACATTGTTAAATGACACCTGTCACACCTGGCTTTTGGGATTGTCTTGTGTTCATATCTCTTGACCCGGCTATGACCCATCCCTCAGCATGTAAGAGACAATCTATAATTCAACTTTGCATCACTGTTGCTGCATTGACATAATGTGATGATTAAGGTTATGATGTGTCTTACTGTTTTAAGGTTTGTGACTAATATGGTAGCAGCAGGATTGGGTCCAAGAAGCTTCGATCTGTGTTGTATTTCTCGCCTGAATCAGTCTGTATCTAATCTAATGTCCCCAGGCGTCTGAGGAGTGGCTGGGGGAGTCAGAGGAGCCTCTGACAGGGTTCTCCTGGAGGGGTGGATCTGAGAGGGAGACCACCGGCATTCAGATCTGGAGCGAAGTCTTCCTGGTGGACAAGCCAGATGGGCGCAAGGTATCAGATCCTCACCTTTGACCTGTATTCAAGGGGTCACGTCCCAAATGGCACCCTATTTCCTACATAGTGCACTAAATTAGACCCTAATCCCTACATAGTGCACTACTTTAGACCCTAATCCCTACATAGTGCACTACTTTTGACTCAGAGCCCCATAGGTAGATTCTGTATAACGACTACAGTTAGAGGCCCAATCTGTGATATTAATCAGGGATGGGCCCGCTCAGCAGAACTCAGTCAGGGTCTCACCTTACTGTTGTGAGTTATAATAGTAGAATACAACAAGGTACAATTTGTAAACATGGTTGTGCATCATCAGTTTGTCTCTTGTTGTCAGTCACTTAATTAGCTAACATGTCAGCCAACATGTTTTTGATTGGTAAGTTAGCCTAGCAGCCAGCTATCAAAACCTGTAGTAATTATGCAAATATTTCTCTCCACCCTGTTGCAAAAAGGTGTAGAATTGCAGGAAATGAGTTATAAAATTGCTAAATCTTCACTCCGCCACATGGCAAAATGTGTAGAATTGCAGGTAAATGAACTTGTAAATCTTCAGTTTTGTCTCTCCAGTTAAACTGTCATACCATTAACACTGCTGAATGAAGAGTTCTGTTCTCCTGTCTCGTCCCTCAGGTGGCCGTTCTACTGATGGATACCCAGGGAACGTTTGACAGCCAGTCGACGTTGAGGGACTCAGCCACTGTGTTCGCACTGAGCACTATGATCAGCTCCATGCAGGTACAATACAGTGGCTTTGGCCCTAACGACCCCACTGTCTTAACAGGTGCTTTGGCCCTAACGACCCCACTGTCTTAACAGGTACAGTGGCTTTGGCCCTAACGACCCCACTGTCTTAACAGATACAGTGGCTTTGGCCCCTAACGACCCCACTGTCTTAACAGATACAGTGGCTTTGGCCCCTAACGACCCCACTGTCTTAACAGATACAGTGGCTTTGGCCCCTAACGACCCCACTGTCTTAACAGATACAGTGGCTTTGGCCCCTAACGACCCCACTGTCTTAACAGATACAGTGGCTTTGGCCCTAACGACCCCACTGTCTTAACAGGTACAGTGGCTTTGGCCCTAACGACCCCACTGTCTTAACAGGTACAGTGGCTTTGGCCCTAACAACTCCACTGTCTTAACAGGTACAGTGGCTTTGGCCCCTAACGACCACACTGTCTTAACAGGTACAGTGGCTTTGGCCCTAACAACTCCACTGTCTTAACAGATACAGTGGCTTTGGCCCCTAACGACCCCACTGTCTTAACAGGTACAGTGGCTTTGGCCCCTAACGACCCCACTGTCTTAACAGGTACAGTGGCTTTGGCCCCTAACGACCCCACTGTCTTAACAGATACAGTGGCTTTGGCCCCTAACGACCCCACTGTCTTAACAGATACAGTGGCTTTGGCCCCTAACGACCCCACTGTCTTAACAGGTACAGTGGCTTTGGCCCCTAACGACCCCACTGTCTTAACAGATACAGTGGCTTTGGCCCCTAACGACCCCACTGTCTTAACAGATACAGTGGCTTTGGCCCCTAACGACCCCACTGTCTTAACAGATACAGTGGCTTTGGCCCCTAACGACCACACTGTCTTTGAACATAAATAATGACACTGCTTAGAGACCTTGACAACGGTAGATCTTCTGTGCCAAAAACATGTTGAAGTAGAAAAGTTTAATCTCATTTCCCAGGTGTACAACATCTCCCAGAATGTCCAGGAGGATGATCTTCAACACTTGCAGGTACAGTAGAGATTACATCACCTACAATATCACTGAGGTCTTTCCCTGTGGAGACATTCAAATACATAATGACTCTAAAATTAGCCGTTTTTCTAAACACTTTTAAAACGCCTGATTGTGATCAATGTTGATTTAATGTTTTTCTTCTCCTCTCTCTTTGTGTTGTTTCGTAGCTCTTCACTGAGTATGGCAGACTGGCTATGGAGGAAACTTTCCTTAAACCATTCCAGGTAGGACGTTCTCTCCTTTCTGTTATTCAGTTGTAGGCTTGTGCAACCAGACTGACCACTGCGCTGATGTTCATGAAACAGAATGTGAGCTCGCGAGATCAGGGTGGTTTAACGAGGCTAATTCAGTTTACCAGAAGACTGGTTTGACGAGGCTAATTCAGTTTACCAGAAGACTGGTTTGACGAGGCTGGTTTAACAAGGCTAATTCAGTTTACCAGAAGACTGGTTTAACAAGGATGATTCAGTTTACCAGAAGGCTGGTTTAAATCAGGCTGGTTTAACGAGGCTGATTCACCAGAGCAATAATTATTTAGGTCCTATTTACTTTGGTAGCTCAGAGACTTTCCTTGCTAATGCTTTGCCACACTGCACCGTAACTTAGTGAAGCCATGTCTGTATTGTTCCAGTCCATGATATTCCTGGTCCGGGATTGGAGTTTTCCCTACGAGTTTGGCTACGGGCAGGAAGGAGGCATGAAGTTCCTGGAGAAAAGACTCAAGGTCAGAGGTCACAGATGAACAATGATTATAGTGGTTCATATAAAGATAACAACAACAAGAGTTATATTAACACAGTGTCGTTACTTGAAACTAAAAGGCTGCTATTTATGCGACATGATCATGTTAGTTGAAATAATGATAATAATAATAATAATAGTACTGATGATAATAATAATAATAGTACTGATGAAAATAATAATACTGATAATAATGATACTAATAATGATAATAATGATGATAATAATACTGATATTGATAATAATAATAATAATGATGATTATAATAATTATAATACAATTAATAACGATTATAATGAATATAAAGATAATGATTATAAGGATAATAATAATAACGACAATGATTATAAGGATAATAACGATAATGATGATAATGATTATAAGGATAATAATAACGATAATGGTTATAATGATAATGATTATAACGATAATGATTATAATGATAATGATGTAAATAGTAATATAAGAAGACACTTTAATCCAAACAAACATACAGATCCCTCTAATCCTCTGCAGGAATTGAACCCATGACCTTGGATTTGGTAGCAGTACCCTGTTACCAACTGATCTTGTGTTTGTGTCTGTGGTTATGCGGTTGTGTGTCTGTGGTTGCGTGTTGTGTGTCTGTGGTTGCGTGTCTGTGGTTATGTGGTTGTGTGTCTGTGGTTATGCGGTTGTGTGTCTGTGGTTATGCGGTTGTGTGTCTGTGGTTATGCGGTTGTGTGTCTGTGGTTATGCGGTTGTGTGTCTGTGGTTATGCGGTTGTGTGTCTGTGGTTATGCGGTTGTGTGTCTGTGGTTATGCGGTTGTGTGTCTGTGGTTGCGTGTTTGTGTCTGTGGTTGCATATTGTGTGTCTGTGGTTGTGCGGTTGTGTGTCTGTGGTTGAGTGTTGTGTGTCTGTGGTTGAGTGTTGTGTGTCTGTGGTTGAGTGTTGTGTGTCTGTGGTTGAGTGTTTGTGTCTGTGGTTCTGTGTTGTAGATCTCAGAGAATCAACACGAGGAGCTGCAGAACGTTCGTAAACACATCCACTCCTGCTTTACCAACATCTCCTGCTTCCTGATGCCCCACCCCGGACTCAAAGTGGCCACCAACCCTAACTTCGACGGCAGACTCAAAGGTACAATACATATTTTGTCATCTTGGTGGTCTTAAAACAAACACAACACACTTTGTGATGACAAAACAACAGACTAATCACATTGATGAAATTAAACACCACAGAACGTTGATTAATTTAAACACAAAACACAGACCAATCCCATTTATGAATTTAAACACACTTTGGGGTGATTGGTCATGTTCCTGTAAAATGAAATCGCATCAAATTAACATCTAACTTTAATTCTTTTTTACCTTTATTTAACTAGGCAAGTCAACTATGAACAAATTCTTATTTTCTTATTTGGTTAATGTTGCCTCTCCTTAACTTGTGTGCAAATGGTCGCTGGTTCAAGCTCAGCTCGAGGCAGGATAGGCAACCCTACCACTCTCCTAATCTCATTTCTCCCTGACCTGTGTTCAGAGATCGACCGTGAGTTCATCAACAACCTGCAGATCCTGGTCCCGTGGCTTCTGAGTCCCAAGAACCTGGATGTCAAGGAGATCAACGGCAGCAACATCACCTGCAGAGGCCTGCTGGAGTACTTCAAGGTCCGGGGGTCTATCGATTTAAGCCCGGTTCCTGATCTGTTTGTGCTGTTTTACCACAAGTCCTATGGTTGTTGTTAGAAGTTAACAAGACAGCACAAATAAATCTGGGACCAGGCTACTCTAGTTTAGGTTAGGTTTAGGTTTAGGTTAGGTTTAGTTTAGGTTAGGTTTAGGTTTAGTTTAAGGGTAGGTTTAGTTTAGGGTTAGGTTTAGGTTAAACAATGTGCATCAACAGATGTTCACAATGGAGTGAATGCTTCAACCAACCAGTGAATATAATGATATTGAAATGTTGAGTAATGTCGGTGTTTGTTGATGACAATTCCCCCCCCCCCCCCAGGCATACATCAAAATCTACCAGGGGGAGGAGCTGCCACACCCGAAATCCATGCTGCAGGTACCAATGTCTTGTGTTGTATACTTTCTTCCATCATTATAATCCATTATTACCTGATGAATATAACCGTGTGGTGTTCCTCAGGCCACAGCAGAGGCCAACAACCTGGCAGCAGTGGCAGCAGCCAGGGACCTGTACAACAAGAAGATGGAGCAGGTGACAAGGCAGGGCTGTATTCTGTTACGGACTTATCCGGGCTTATCTCCAATTCTAATGCTGCTGCCTATCTGAGACCTACTGTTGTCCAGAGACCTACTGTTGTCCAGAGACCTACTGTTGTCCAGAGACCTACTGTTGTCCAGAGACCTACTGTTGTCCAGAGACCGACTGTTGTCCAGAGACCGACTGTTGTCCAGAGACCGACTGTTGTCCAGAGACCGACTGTTGTCCAGAGACCGACTGTTGCCCTGAGACCTACTGTTGTCCTGAGACCTACTGTTGTCCGCCCCTCCCCCCCGACCAATAGTCATTCTCCTGAAGAGTGAATACTCAATTTCACCCCTCCTCAACCTCTCCCCCCTCTCTCTCCTCCCCCTTTCTCTCTCCTCCATTCCTCCCCCTTTCTCTCCCATCCACTCCTCCTCCTCTCTCCCCAGGTGTGTGGTGGGGACCGGCCCTTCCTGGCTCCGGCAGAGCTCCAGGCCAGACACAGTGACATCAGAGAGGAAGCCCTCCAGGTGTTCCGGGGGGTCAAGAAGATGGGAGGGGAGGAGTTTAGCCGACGCTACCTGCTACAGCTGGAGGGAGAGGTATGTCACAGGAAGCACAGGTGGGATCTGAACCCCCTGTCTCTTGCTCGGGAAACCAACATATTTCTTATAACCATTAACCCAATAGGAAATTCCCTCTTTTGTGGTATGTTACAGGTGGGATAGCTCTCTACCTACTTTGCACAGCTTAGACAATTGGTCTTTAACAAAACTGTTCAAGCTCGTTCAAGTTCCTGGAGGAGCGTTGATGGAAAGCAATCTTCAAGTCACGCAATCTCTAAGTAATTTATTCCTTAGCCACTCCACTGTAGCTTTGACTGTGTGTTTCGTTGTCATGCCGAAAGGTGAACTTCCGTCCCAGTTTCAGCTTTCTCGCAGAGGGCAGCAGCTTTTCCTCAAGGACTTTTTCTGTACATTGCTACATTATAGTTTCCTGTTCTATCTTGATCAGAAACTTCTCCATAACATGGTGCTGCCACCACCACGCTTCACAGTAGGGATGGTGTTCATTGGGGGATGTGCCGTGTTGGATTTGCACCAGACGTAACGCTTTGCATTTAGGCCAAAAGGTTCAGTTCTTGTTTCTTCAGACCACTAAACTTTTTGCCATAAAGCTAAAGAATCTCCTTAGTGTTTTATTTTTTAAACATTTTTGTTCCATCCTTCAAACAGGATTCAAGGTGGGCTTTTCTGGAGTAATGGCTTCCTTCGGGCCACGCTACTATACACGGCAGACATTGTTGTCACGTGCGCACTGTGACCAGTCGTGGAAATAAAAGCCTGTAGCTCTTTCCAAGTTGCCATTGAACTCTTAGTAGCCTCTCTCTGATCAGTCTCCTACTGGCTCAGTCATGTGTAACCGATGTGAAATGGCTAGCTAGTTAGCGGTGGTGCGCGCTAATAGCGTTTCAAATCGGTGACGTCACTCGCTTTGAGACCTTGAAGTAGTGGTTCCCCTTGCTCTGCAAGGGCCGCGGCTTTTGTGGAGCGATGGGTAACGATGCTTCGTGGGTGACTGTTGTTGATGTGTGCAGAGGGTCCCTGGTTCGCGCCCGGGGCGAGGGGACGGACTAAAGTTATACTGTTACACATGCAGGTTGGAGCGACGACCTGACCTAGGCAGGGTCTTGGTAGTGCCATACACCTTCCGTTTCTTAATAATCGTCTTTACCAAGGGATATTCAAGGCCTTTGAAATCATTTTATACACATCCACCGATTTCGGCCTTAACACAACTTTGTACTGGGATTCTTTTGAACGCTCCTTGGTGCTCATGGTTTGAAGTGTCTGCTTTGCAATTCACTACCCAGCAGAGGGACCCTTCTTCTTCTTTGGTATTATGGCGGTCAGCAAGCAAACAAAATGTTCTAACCCTGTTACCCATTAGAACTTCCCCACTAATAGAGGGAACCTACAGGAACTGATGAATTTAACTTTCCTTTATGATTGTGTTTTTTTTTGTGTATTTGAACGTGTCGTTTTAAATGTGTATATTGTATGTCTCTGTGTATTGTGTTCACAGGGCTCACCTGGAAATGAGACCCTCTGTCTCAATGTTGACTTCCTGTTCAAATAAAAGGTCCAAAATGTATATAAAATAAAGACTACGGGTCAATCGGAAATTACCTTTTTAAATTAGAATTCTGCCGTAGCGCAGATCTTCTGAGCAGATTGAATGGACCCCCCCCCCCCCCCACTGTGGTAATTCCCCTATAACCAACTCTGTTCCAGGTGGACGAGGTGTTCAACCAGTACATCAAGCACAACGACTCCAAGAACATCTTCCACGCCGCCCGCACCCCGGCCACGCTGTTCGTGGTCATCTTCATCATGTACGTGGCGGCGGGCATCACGGGCTTCGTGGGGGTTGACATCATCGCCAGCGTGTGTAACATGATTCTGGGCCTGACGCTGATCACCCTGTGTACCTGGGCCTATATACGTTACTCCGGGGAGTACCGAGAGCTGGGCCAGGTCATCGACCAGGTGGCTGGAGCACTCTGGGACCAGGTAGGTCCCCAGACCTGGGCTATGCCCAAATTGTATTTTATTCTATATTTTAGTGTATAGCCAGAGGTACGGTGTCCATTTTTAGGATATCCTCAGTCTCATACCTCACCCCGTCCATTGTGTTAAATCTCACTCCTTCATGAAGGGATTGACTCAAAGAAGGAAAAGGAATGACTCGAGGAAGGCTTGAGGCTGAGGATGTCCTAAAATGGACACCGTACATACGCTCTATGACAATGTGCGTTATCATATCAATGTGTGTACCATAAAGGGATTAAAAGTTTATGGACTCCTAAACCAGAAGGATCCTCAGTTTTAACTAGAGATGTTGTGTATAAGTAAGCTATAGAGCATTTAAACCACTAGGTGGCGACATACAACACATTTTACTGTGTTGAACAATCTGGAAATAATCGCAACGTGTTGTCTTTAGAGTTGGAGCTGAAGAAAACATTTCAAACATGTAAATATTTCATATTACATTTGATTTATTTTAAATGATTTGTCTAAGACCTGTGTTTATGTTTTTCCTCTATGTTTTGCAACAGGGAAGCACAAATGAGGTGAGTGGGGAGTTGTGCTCTGTCAGTCAGTGTTAGGCCATAGAGATAAAAAGAGAACTCCAGATGGATAGAACTAGTTTATCCATAATGGCACAGATGGTATAGGGTCTACTGGATGTTTCAATCCATCTCTATGGTATAGGTCCCTACTGGATGTTTCAATCCATCTCTATGATATAGGTCCCTACTGGATGTTTCAATCCATCTCTATGATATAGGTCCCTACTGGATGTTTCAATCCATCTCTATGATATAGGTCCCTACTGGATGTTTCAATCCATCTCTATGGTATAGGTCCTACTGGATGTTTCAATCCATCTCTATGGTATAGGTCCCTACTGGATGTTTCAATCCATCTCTATGGTATAGGTCCTACTGGATGTTTCAATCCATCTCTATGATATAGGTCCTACTGGATGTTTCAATCCATCTCTATGGTATAGGTCCTACTGGATGTTTCAATCCATCTCTATGATATAGGTCCTACTGGATGTTTCAATCCATCTCTATGGTATAGGTCCCTACTGGATGTTTCAATCCATCTCTATGGTATAGGTCCTACTGGATGTTTCAATCCATCTCTATGGTATAGGTCCCTACTGGATGTTTCAATCCATCTCTATGGTATAGGTCCTACTGGATGTTTCAATCCATCTCTATGGTATAGGTCCTACTGGATGTTTCAATCCATCTCTATGGTATAGGTCCCTACTGGATGTTTCAATCCATCTCTATGGTATAGGTCCCTACTGGATGTTTCAATCCATCTCTATGGTATAGGTCCTACTGGATGTTTCAATCCATCTCTATGGTATAGGTCCCTACTGGATGTTTCAATCCATCTCTATGGTATAGGTCCTACTGGATGTTTCAATCCATCTCTATGGTATAGGTCCCTACTGGATGTTTCAATCCATCTCTATGGTATAGGTCCTACTGGATGCATTCCAATATTGGTTAGTCTGAAATGCACCCTCTTCCTCTCCCTATTGGTTAGTCTGAAATGCACCCTCTTCCTCTCCTGTTGTTCACAGGTTCTGTAGAAGGCTAGATGTTGTCTAGGAAGTGCCGTTTCTGTATCTAGACACATTTGGAACCAACGATCTTGAGGATTCTGACAATGATTTATTTAAATGCCCTCTCTTCTTGGCCAGATAGTTACGATCCCTCTTCTCATTTCCTCCTCCTTTCTCCAGGCGCTGTATAAGCTGTATAACGCTGCAGCCAATCACGGGCACCTGTACCACCATGCGTTCTCTGGTCCCCAGGCCCCCGAAGAAGAGGGGGAGGCCCCCGAGAAACCCACCAGGAAGAGGAACTGACTGGGTGACCTGATTGGCTAGAGCACAGCAGGGACTGCTGGGTACCTCTTAAGTAGCATGATGGACAGAGAGGAGGGAAGCATCCTCTTTTACTATGGTATTGGCTGGAATAGTCCAGTGACTTGTTCACTATTTTAAATCCAAATGTGGACAATGTAATGTCCCAGAGGCACAATCTCGCTTTGAACTGGGGGTGCTGCCCTATCAACAAATGGGGATTTTCACTTATCATTGTCCTTCATTTGGAGAACATAGGTGCAGTAGAGTAATTTATAGTTTACGGCATATTTGATTGTCTTACGTCAGATAGCGTGACGAACGACCGTCTGCACTGGTAGTTTGGCAACGCGTTCCCCTTTTAGAAAAAACTAAGCCATCTGTCTGAAGACAATGCTGCTGATTTTCACAAATAGTTCACCTGATTATGCTATTTTGAGGAGAGAGGTTTAATTGAAGTTGACCTCTGACCTGTAACTGACTGGCGGGTCCCATGTATATTGATATTTGATCAAGTTTAGTGCTTTTTATCTAAGAAACGTGTACGATGGATGCATCCTAAATCACACCCTAATAAAAGGGAATAGGGTCCCTTTTGGTTGCAGACAGTATCTTTGCTTAAAATATACATATTTTCAACAGCATGGTAAATCGTTATTGTCTACCATTTTAGGCTCTCCAGTCTTATCTTGAGTCTGGTATATTTGTTAACATTTCTGACATGTTTAGGGCTTGTACTTATTCTGGCACTTTAAAAGGAAAACTCCACCCAAAGACTATCTTTTGGTATTTGTTTCATTAGTCCATTGTTGACATCGTCCTAAAATGTTTTGCTTGTCGGCGATCGCGTCTTAAAGATATGTAACTTTCAAAATACAGAAATTATCCCTGTATGATGCATTTTGTATCATATGATGAAAAACACATCATACTGGGATGGTTTATTTTTATTTTTTAGTTATTCAATCTATGGGTACTGTGTGCCAATATCGTGCATCTACAGTTCCATGCAGCATTGTCTTCCTTCGTATGTGGCTGCCACTAGTTTTCATGATGTGCACACAGAATTTAAATATATCTTATTGTATCTCAAAATGGTCACAAATTTAGACTGGAACAGAATTCACTGGCGGGGACACGATAGTTGTAATTCAAGTAGTGGAAATACTCCCCAACACTGAGTTAGTTACGGGATAGTTCTGTAGACATGTATAATTTGACCACAGTGTAATTTGTGATGGGATCAAAGAGCCTTCAACTAATAGCACAGGGCTGGGTAGAGAATGATTCTAAACAGTTCAAAAGGTCACACTATCTATTATATGTATCTATCACTTCATGTTGGTCTGCTTCCTGCTCAGTTTTGGTAAATAAATGAACTTACAAAACAGAAAATTGTATTATCCTTTGAACTGGTGTGTGGCCTTTTTGTGGGTGGAGGGATGGCTGGGGGAAATAGTCCATTGTACAGAAGAGGAGAGAGAGCGACCATTGTTGTTGGTACAAATTGAATGTTCTAGCAAAGCACTGGAACACACAGAATCAGTTCTAGAATGAGTTTACTGCTCATGAAATATCTTCATAGATCCCTCCTACTAGCCTGGTTTGTACGGTCTTGCCAACTCCTGTAGTCCTTGTCATGCAGCTGTGACCATAGTAGTTGGCAAACCACAACACACTCTATACTTCTTTAGGCTGTCTGTCTGTCTGGACTACTGCATGGTAAAGATAAAAGGAGGATGCCCTAGAGGGGTAAACCACAACACGGGATCGTTGAGTTAACCAGCTAACTTTAATAAACCCGAAATAACTGTTGATTTACTGATTCATTAGAGATTCTCCAGTAGTTCTGAAAGTGGAATACTATGTCACGCACAGTATGTGCACAACGTCATTGCCCTCTCTTTCCTCGCTGCGTCCACTGAGCGGTTGGGCCCGCCCTGCAACCTCATTGGATAACTCTGGGCAGGCCTCTTGCTAGCGGTCACTCAAATACGAGGGGCTCATTGGCTGGGGCTGGCCCTTCGTGGGGGGAAATGTAGGGAAAATGTAACCGCACAGCTTCAAGAAAAGTTGCTTTCAAACTAGGGATTTTGTGGCTAATTGAGGTAAGTTTTTCTGCATGTATAAATTATACATTGACTTACCCAGCGGGAAGTTTAAAAAATACTTAGTCACCGGAGCATGTCTTTAAGAAAGTTAAACCTGTTTTGGTTTAGTCCATTAGATCATGCTCATTTAAAGCTTATCTTTCCAAAAAATTAAAAAAGTTATTTCAAAATGTTTTGGCAATTTAGCGGGCTAATAACTCTGTGATCCTGTTGTGTACCTTTCTGATGAGCTAAACTTCTGTCTCCCAAACGGCTTGGGCCTGTTAACCAGTGGTTGTGTTATTGTCGGAAACAATATATGTCAGAGAACTGTTACATTTGTAGATTGAATTGCATAGAATTTTTATGAGAAAACAATATGTACAGTACTAGTCAAAAGTTTGGACACCTACTCATTCAAGGGTTTTTATTTTTACTATTTTCTACATTGTAGAATAGTGACGACATAAACTATGAAATAACACATATGGAATCATGTAGTAACCAAAAAAGTGTTAAACAAATCAACATATATTTTAGATTCTTCAAAGTAGCCACCCTTGAGAGAATGACAAGAGAATGCAAAGCCATCAAGGTAAAGGGTGGCTACTTTAAAAATCTAAAATATGTTGATTTGTTTAACACTTTTTTGGTTACTACATTATTTCATAGTTTGTCGTCACTATTATTCTACAATGTAGAAAATAGTAAAAATAAATTACAACCCTTGAATGAGTAGGTGTGTCCACTGGTACTGTATATTTATACATATTAAAGACCATGGAGTAGGTGTGTCCACTGGTACTGTATAGTAATACATTTTAAAGACCATGGAGTAGGTGTGTCCACTGGTACTGTATATTTATACATTTTAAAGACCATGGAGTAGGTGTGTCCACTGGTCCTGTATAGTAATACATTTTAAAGACCACGGATCAAAGCCATTTAACCTTATCTTGCATCCCAAAAATTAACCAGCTTTTTTTGGGGGCCATTTTGTTTTTCAATGTTAATTTACATGTCAGGTTGTTGTCATGGTTATAAAGGTCTGACCAAAGAGGTTTGTACTGTAACAGAGTTCCGAGTCCCGAATGGAACCCCTTCCCCTATACAGTGCACTACTTCTCTGGTCAGAAATAGTGCACCATATAGGGATTAGGGAGCCATTTGGGAGCACACAGCCAAATACATGAGGCACGGTGATTTGTTCATCGTCGTATAATGTAACATTCACTACAAGACATCAGCGTTTTTAATTAAAAATGGGAGAAAATGTCTCTGTCTGATCTTCAACATACAGTGATTTAATTATCTAAAAAGGAGAACGTCACGTCGTGTTCATCAGGAACCAAACGGATTGAAACGGATTGAAACGGGAGGCTACCAGTAGGCTGCACTCCAATACGAAGCGCTCACTTTGTTTTTCCCCTCGAACACCACCCCGGTGTGGACTCGTTTAAAAAAAACACGATGTTGGTCAGGTTTTGTACGTTTCTGTCAGAATGGTGTTACAAATATGAAACGAGAATTTAAAAATAAATAAAATCAATAGGTTTAAATAATTTATTGATAGTTGCTTTTTCAAAAGACAATAGTTACAATTACAGATGAAAGAAATTGACTGTACACAAGAGGAGTGTGTATTACTTGAGTGCATAGTTTGGGGTTTTGAATGAAAAACAGGCATCGGTTGGAGGAAAAAGACAGACTAGCTGTTTGGTCCCTCTTCCCTTTTCCACAGGCTTGAGAAAAAAAAGAGTTGTTTTCGCAGCAAGCTATTGCTTTTGTCCTGCATCTGCACTTCATGAGGTTAAGAACAGACGGGTCGTAACTAGCTGTATGGTGACACCATTAACAGACGGGTCGTAACTAGCTGTATGGTGACATCATTAAGAACAGACGGGTCGTAACTAGCTGTATGGTGACACCATTAAGAACAGACTGGTCGTAACTAGCTGTATGGTGACACCATTAAGAACAGACTGGTCGTAACTAGCTGTATGGTGACATCATTAACAGACGGGTCGTAACTAGCTGTATGGTGACACCATTAAGAACAGACGGGTCGTAACTAGCTGTATGGTGACACCATTAAGAACAGACGGGTCGTAACTAGCTGTATGGTGACATCATTAAGAACAGACGGGTCGTAACTAGCTGTATGGTGACATCATTAAGAACAGACGGGTCGTAACTAGCTGTATGGTGACATCATTAAGAACAGACGGGTCATAACTAGCTGTATGGTGACATAACTAGTTGTTATTGCATAGCTTAGTAACTGTGGTTTACTAAGCTCAGAGCGGAGACAGTCACCATCAATCCATCACAACATAATAAAAGGCATTACAAAACCCACATCCAGAAAATAACCAATTATCAGAGGCAACTTCCCAAACCGCATCTTATTCCCATAGTGCAATATGTTTGACCAGAGCCCGTAGTCTAAAGTAGTGCACTATATAGGGAATAGGTTGCCATAGGGCTCTGGTATAAAGTAGTGCACTATATAGGGAATAGGGTTCCATAGGGCTCTGGTCTAAAGTAGTGCACTATATAGGGAATAGGGTTCCATAGGGCTCTGGTCTAAAGTAGTGCACTATATAGGGAATAGGGTTCCATTTGGGGTCCAGCCAGAGTACATTCACATACAGAAGATTATCAGGAAATGCACTTCAGATGTTTGTTTTGGCAAAGCTAAGGCATCTTGGGACATCTGAATCATTAGTGTTATATTAGGCAGTAACCCAAATGGCATCCTATTCCCTATATCGGTGTTTCCCAACCCTGGTCCTCCTGTACCCCCACAACCCCGGTCCTCCTGTACCCCCACAACCCCGGTCCTCCTGTAACGCCAACAGTAGACTAACCCCGGTCCTCCTGTACCCCCAACAGTAGACCAACGCCGGTCCTCCTGTACCCCCAACCCTGGTCCTCCTTTTGGGGGTACTGGACTTTTGGGGGTACTGGAGAACCAGGGTTGGTGTACTGTTGGGGGTACTGGAGGACCAGGGAAACACTGC
This sequence comes from Salvelinus alpinus, assembly GCF_045679555.1. Taxonomy (NCBI): domain Eukaryota; kingdom Metazoa; phylum Chordata; class Actinopteri; order Salmoniformes; family Salmonidae; genus Salvelinus; species Salvelinus alpinus. The sequence goes on from NC_092119.1 coordinate 3,372,923, forward strand.
CCTATGTAGTGCACTACTTTTGACCAGGGCTCATAGGGAATAGGGTGTAATTTGGGCTGAAGATATGTTTCCAGTAGCTTATGTGTTTTAAATCATTAATTATGACGTATAGTGATGCACAGAGCCAAGTTCCTGACATGGAACGCTGTAGTGTATCCTACAAAGCGCCAGGTCTTCATGAAGACCTGTTCCATATCAGAACTTCAAAATCTTCAGAAAGACAATTACAGAAGTTTTAGAGGATTGTCTTATATAAAAAAGGAAGTATTGATGACAATTACAATATATCACATTAAAATTGTTGAAAAGTTCAATAATATCATTTCTGTTTTATGGGGCGGGCTACAATTACAAAAACATTTATGAAACAGAATTCATATGGAAACGAGTTCCCAAGGCAACGCTGCTGGTCCTTTAAATGGAAATGTTTTAAATATAATTTTAACAAAGCAAAAAAATAACAGGCAACTGCTGCCTCTGATGAAAAGGCACAATCTCAACCCGTCGTCTTATTATAGTCTTTTATGGACATTCAAACAAGCAGATCTGTCAGCCTGTAATCTTCCTGTCTTTACAAAACAGAGGAGGAGCAGCTTCCCTACTGTAGTAACCTCAGGAGGAGGAGGAGCTTCCCTACTGTAGTAACCTCAGGAGGAGGAGCTTCCCTACTGTAGTAACCTCAGGAGGAGGAGCTTCCCTACTGTAGTAACCTCAGGAGGAGGAGCTTCCCTACTGTAGTAACCTCAGGAGGAGGAGCTTCCCTACTGTAGTAACCTCAGGAGGAGGAGCTTCCCTACTGTAGTAACCTCAGGAAGAGGAGCTTCCCTACTGTAGTAACCTCAGGAGGAGGAGCTTCCCTACTGTAGTAACCTCAGGAGGAGGAGCTTCCCTACTGTAGTAACCTCAGGAGGAGGAGCTTCCCTACTGTAGTAACCTCAGAGGGAGGAGCTTCCCTACTGTAGTAACCTCAGGAGGAGGAGCTTCCCTACTGTAGTAACCTCAGGAGGAGGAGCTTCCCTACTGTAGTAACCTCAGGAGGAGGAGGAGCTTCCCTACTGTAGTAACCTCAGGAGGAGGAGGAGCTTCCCTACTGTAGTAACCTCAGGAGGAGGAGGAGCTTCCCTACTGTAGTAACCTCAGGAGGAGGAGGAGCTTCCCTACTGTAGTAACCTCAGGAGGAGGAGCTTCCCTACTGTAGTAACCTCAGGAGGAGGAGCTTCCCTACTGTAGTAACCTCAGGAGGAGGAGCTTCCCTACTGTAGTAACCTCAGAAGGAGGAGCTTCCCTACTGTAGTAACCTCAGGAGGAGGAGCTTCCCTACTGTAGTAACCTCAGGAGGAGGAGCTTCCCTACTGTAGTAACCTCAGGAGGAGGAGCTTCCCTACTGTAGTAACCTCAGGAGGAGGAGCTTCCCTACTGTAGTAACCTCAGGAGGAGGAGCTTCCCTACTGTAGTAACCTCAGAGGGAGGAGCTTCCCTACTGTAGTAACCTCAGGAGGAGCTTCCTACTGTTGTAACCTCAGGAGGAGCTTCCTACTGTTGTAACCTCAGGAGGAGCTTCCCTACTGTAGTAACCTCAGGAGGAGCTTCCCTACTGTAGTAACCTCAGGAGGAGGAGCTTCCCTACTGTAGTAACCTCAGGAGGAGGAGCTTCCTACTGTAGTAACCTCAGGAGGAGGAGCTTCCCTACTGTAGTAACCTCAGGAGGAGGAGCTTCCCTACTGTAGTAACCTCAGGAGGAGGAGCTTCCCTACTGTAGTTATCCTCAGAGGAGGAGCTTCCCTACTGTAGTAACCTCAGGAGGAGGAGCTTCCCTACTGTAGTAACCTCAGGAGGAGGAGCTTCCCTACTGTAGTAACCTCAGGAGGAGGAGCTTCCCTACTGTAGTAACCTCAGAGGGGTGGGACAACGGTTCCCCAGGGCTAAACTTCATATGAACAGTGTAGAATGAGAGTCCTTGAAGTCCCATGCCGAGCTAGCCACAGAGTCCAGTACCTCCCTCCAGTCAGTTCAGGGTTGTATTCATTAGTGCACATCGTAGCAAACTGTTTAGCAACAACCAACTGGTTTATTATTGGACAAATTCAGGTAGGTCCTTCCTTGTTTTGTCCCCCGTTTGCTTCCTAGTGAATTACGACCCAGTTCACATGTTCCCTGTGAAGTTCTTGCCTGACTGCTGCTGGGCCTGAGCGTACCACTGCTGCCTGGGTTTCCTTTGGTCCACCTCAGACAGCAGGGCCTGACGGTAGGCCTCGTAGGACTTGACGATGCGCTCCAGTTCCTTCATGAAGAGCAGCTTCAACATGCCCTGGTACGTGTCCAGATCCACCAGCTGGAACAGCTCCCACTTCAGGATGTGGTCATACCTGGTGGAAGAGAGAGGTGAGCACCTGCACATCCTGTCTGCCTCCTCACTGTCCACATCCTGTCTGGCTCCTCACTGTTCACATCCTTATACCTGAACATCCTGTCTGGCTCCTCACTGTCCACATCCTGTCTGCCTCCTCACTGTCCACATCCTTATACCTGAACATCCTGTCTGGCTCCTCACTGTCCACATCCTGTCTGGCTCCTCACTGTTCACATCCTTATACCTGAACATCCTGTCTGGCTCCTCACTGTCCACATCATGTCTGCCTCCTCACTGTCCACATCCTGTCTGGCTCCTCACTGTTCACATCCTTATACCTGAACATCTGTCTGCCTCCTCACTGTCCACATCCTTATACCTGAACATCCTGTCTGCCTCCTGACTGTCCACATCCTGTCTGCCTCCTCACTGTCCACATCCTTATACCTGAACATCCTGTCTGCCTCCTGACTGTCTACATCCTTATACCTGAACATCCTGTCTGCCTCCTCACTGTCCACATCCTTATACCTGAACTTCCTGTCTGCCTCCTCACTGTCCACATCCTTATACCTGAACATCCTGTCTGCCTCCTCACTGTCCACATCCTTATACCTGAACTTCCTGTCTGCCTCCTCACTGTCCACATCCTTATACCTGAACATCATGTCTGCCTCCTCACTGTCTACATCCTTATACCTGAACTTCCTGTCTGCCTCCTCACTGTCTACATCCTTATACCGGAACATCCTGTCTGCCTCCTCACTGTCCACATCCTTATACCTGAACTTCCTGTCTGCCTCCTCACTGTCTACATCCTTATACCTGAACTTCCTGTCTGCCTCCTCACTGTCTACATCCTTATACCGGAACATCCTGTCTGCCTCCTCACTGTCCACATCCTTATACCTGAACTTCCTGTCTGCCTCCTCACTGTCCACATCCTTATACCTGAACATCCTGTCTGCCTCCTCACTGTCCATATCCTTATACCTGAACATCCTGTCTGGCTCCTCACTGTCCACATCCTTATACCTGAACATCCTGTCTGCCTCCTCACTGTCCACATCCTGTCTGGCTCCTCACTGTCCACATCCTTATACCTGAACATCCTGTCTGGCTCCTCACTGTCCACATCCTTATACCTGAACATCCTGTCTGCCTCCTCACTGTCCACATCCTGTCTGGCTCCTCACTGTCCACATCCTTATACCTGAACATCCTGTCTGGCTCCTCACTGTCCACATCCTTATACCTGAACATCCTGTCTGCCTCCTCACTGTCCACATCCTGTCTGCCTCCTCACTGTCCACATCCTGTCTGGCTCCTCACTGTCCACATCCTTATACCTGAACATCCTGTCTGGCTCCTCACTGTCCACATCCTTATACCTGAACATCCTGTCTGGCTCCTCACTGTCCACATCCTGTCTGCCTCCTCACTGTCCACATCCTGTCTGGCTCCTCACTGTCCATATCCTTATACCTGCACATCCTGTCTGGCTCCTCACTGTCCACATCCTTATACCTGAACATCCTGTCTGGCTCCTCACTGTCCACATCCTTATACCTGAACATCCTGTCTGGCTCCTCACTGTCCACATCCTTATACCTGCACATCCTGTCTGGCTCCTCACTGTCCACATCCTTATACCTGAACATCCTGTCTGCCTCCTCACTGTCCACATCCTTATACCTGAACATCCTGTCTGGCTCCTGACTGTCCACATCCTTATACCTGAACATCCTGTCTGCCTCCTGAAAGTCCACATCCTTATACCTTCACTTCCTGTCTGCCTCCTGAAAGTCCACATCACAGGGAAGTGTAATCATAATACATAGGACTTGAATAATGCTCGTTTAAAACCCAGAGACGCTTTACAGTAACGCAGCAACAGTAAAATCCCTTTACAGTAACGCAGCAACGGTAAAATCCCTTTACAGTAACGCAGCAACGGTAAAATCCCTTTACAGTAACACAGCAACAGTAAAAGGTGACAAGAACCTCTAATATAGCCATCACTACATAAATAAACACAATAACCTTTTCCAGCATGTTGTTAAGTTATGAGAAAGAGTAGAGTATCGAGCCCCAGGCTTTCCCCACTGCCTCAGCCATGGAAACAAGTATGGGGGTAAATCCCCACAGATATATGGAGGAAAGCCAGGTGGACGTTACTCACTTGAGCGGGGCGCGGGCATACACCTGCAGCCAGTCAGGGATCTCTGCCGTGTGGTACGGGTTGGCTGGGACCATCACTGGATGGTTCCTCTCTGAGGGGCGAGGCTGGTACACTACCGGAGGGGGCAGGGGAGGGGGCTGGTCATAACGAGGCACGCTGGAGCAGAAGGAGGAGGAGGGGGGGGGTTGGACAGTAAGTATGGACAAAGGCTAGGGTTAGGAGTTGAGTTTATCATGTCAAAAACAAAATGGTTAAAAAAAAGAACAAAGAAGAAGTCTACATTTCCTCCCTGACCTAGGAGCACAGTCCGTCTGTCTCTACAGTCTACCTAGGAACACAGTCCGTCTGTCTCTACAGTCTACCTAGGAACACAGTCCGTCTGTCTCTACAGTCTACCTAGGAGCACAGTCCGTCTGTCTCTACAGTCTACCTAGGAGCACAGTCCGTCTGTCTCTACAGTCTACCTAGGAGCACAGTCCGTCTGTCTCTACAGTCTACCTAGGAGCACAGTCCGTCTGTCTCTACAGTCTACCTAGGAGCACAGTCCGTCTGTCTCTACAGTCTACCTAGGAGCACAGTCCGTCTGTCTCTACAGTCTACCTAGGAGCACAGTCCGTCTGTCTCTACAGTCTACCTAGGAGCACAGTCCGTCTGTCTCTACAGTCTACCTAGGAGCACAGTCCGTCTGTCTCTACAGTCTACCTAGGAGCACAGTCCGTCTGTCTCTACAGTCTACCTAGGAGCACAGTCCGTCTGTCTCTACAGTCTACCTAGGAGCACAGTCCGTCTGTCTCTACAGTCTACCTAGGAGCACAGTCCGTCTGTCTCTACAGTCTACCTAGGAGCACAGTCCGTCTGTCTCTACAGTCTACCTAGGAGCACCGTCCGTCTGTCTCTACAGTCTACCTAGGAGCACAGTCCGTCTGTCTCTACAGTCTACCGAGGAGCACAGTCCGTCTGTCTCTACAGTCTACCGAGGAGCACAGTCCGTCTGTCTCTACAGTCTACCGAGGAGCACAGTCCGTCTGTCTCTACAGTCTACCGAGGAGCACAGTCCGTCTGTCTCTACAGTCTACCGAGGAGCACAGTCCGTCTGTCTCTACAGTCTACCGAGGAGCACAGTCCGTCTGTCTCTACAGTCTACCGAGGAGCACAGTCCGTCTGTCTCTACAGTCTACCGAGGAGCACAGTCCGTCTGTCTCTACAGTCTACCGAGGAGCACAGTCCGTCTGTCTCTACAGTCTACCGAGGAGCACAGTCCGTCTGTCTCTACAGTCTACCGAGGAGCACAGTCCGTCTGTCTCTACAGTCTACCGAGGAGCACAGTCCGTCTGTCTCTACAGTCTACCGAGGAGCACAGTCCGTCTGTCTCTACAGTCTACCTAGGAGCACAGTCCGTCTGTCTCTACAGTCTACCTAGGAGCACAGTCCGTCTGTCTCTACAGTCTACCGAGGAGCACAGTCCGTCTGTCTCTACAGTCTACCGAGGAGCACAGTCCGTCTGTCTCTACAGTCTACCGAGGAGCACAGTCCGTCTGTCTCTACAGTCTACCGAGGAGCACAGTCCGTCTGTCTCTACAGTCTACCGAGGAGCACAGTCCGTCTGTCTCTACAGTCTACCGAGGAGCACAGTCCGTCTGTCTCTACAGTCTACCGAGGAGCACAGTCCGTCTGTCTCTACAGTCTACCGAGGAGCACAGTCCGTCTGTCTCTACAGTCTACCGAGGAGCACAGTCCGTCTGTCTCTACAGTCTACCGAGGAGCACAGTCCGTCTGTCTCTACAGTCTACCGAGGAGCACAGTCCGTCTGTCTCTACAGTCTACCGAGGAGCACAGTCCGTCTGTCTCTACAGTCTACCGAGGAGCACAGTCCGTCTGTCTCTACAGTCTACCGAGGAGCACAGTCCGTCTGTCTCTACAGTCTACCGAGGAGCACAGTCCGTCTGTCTCTACAGTCTACCTAGGAGCACAGTCCGTCTGTCTCTACAGTCTACCTAGGAGCACAGTCCGTCTGTCTCTACAGTCTACCTAGGAGCACAGTCCGTCTGTCTCTACAGTCTAACTAGGAGCACAGTCCGTCTGTCTCTACAGTCTACCTAGGAGCACAGTCCGTCTGTCTCTACAGTCTACCTAGGAGCACAGTCCGTCTGTCTCTACAGTCTACCGAGGAGCACAGTCCGTCTGTCTCTACAGTCTACCGAGGAGCACAGTCCGTCTGTCTCTACAGTCTACCGAGGAGCACAGTCCGTCTGTCTCTACAGTCTACCGAGGAGCACAGTCCGTCTGTCTCTACAGTCTACCGAGGAGCACAGTCCGTATGTCTCTACAGTCTACCGAGGAGCACAGTCCGTATGTCTCTACAGTCTACCGAGGAGCACAGTCCGTCTGTCTCTACAGTCTACCGAGGAGCACAGTCCGTCTGTCTCTACAGTCTACCGAGGAGCACAGTCCGTCTGTCTCTACAGTCTACCGAGGAGCACAGTCCGTCTGTCTCTACAGTCTACCGAGGAGCACAGTCCGTCTGTCTCTACAGTCTACCTAGGAGCACAGTCCGTCTGTCTCTACAGTCTACCGAGGAGCACAGCCCGTCTGTCTCTACAGTCTACCTAGGAGCACAGTCCGTCTGTCTCTACAGTCTACCTAGGAGCACAGTCCGTCTGTCTCTACAGTCTACCTAGGAGCACAGTCCGTCTGTATCTACAGTCTAACTAGGATTACAGTCCGTCTGTCTCTACAGTCTACCTAGGAGCACAGTCGGTCTGTCTCTACAGTCTACCTAGGAGCACAGTCCGTCTGTCTCTACAGTCTACCTAGGAGCACAGTCCGTCTGTCTCTACAGTCTACCTAGGAGCACAGTCCGTCTGTCTCTACAGTCTACCTCGGAGCACAGTCCGTCTGTCTCTACAGTCTACCTAAGAGCACAGCCCGTCTGTCTCTACAGTCTACCTAGGAGCACAGTCCGTCTGTCTCTACAGTCTACCTAGGAGCACAGTCCGTCTGTCTCTACAGTCTACCTAGGAGCACAGTCCGTCTGTATCTACAGTCTAACTAGGATTACAGTCCGTCTGTCTCTACAGTCTACCTAGGAGCACAGTCGGTCTGTCTCTACAGTCTACCTAGGAGCACAGTCCGTCTGTCTCTACAGTCTACCTAGGAGCACAGTCCGTCTGTCTCTACAGTCTACCTAGGAGCACAGTCTGTCAGTCTCTACAGTCTAACTAGGATTACAGTCTGTCTGTCTCTACAGTCTAACTAGGATTACAGTCTGTCTGTCTCTACAGTCTACCTAGGAGCACAGTCTGTCTGTCTCTACAGCCTACCTAGGAGCACAGGGGTGTCTATACTGGGCCCTCTTGTTGACGTGGTCCACGTAGTAGGTTCCAAACTCAGCCGACTCCACCTTCTCCCAGCCAGGGGGCAGACCCTCCCTCTCCAGGGGGTGGGACCAGTGGGTGGTGTTGGTGTTGTGGTCGATGTAGTACTTCCTGCCTCGGATGGTCCAGTCTACCGTCCAACCCCGGGGCAGGGGGAGGTCCTCGCCGCTCGGACTGGACAGGTTCCCCAGAGACTTAGCCTGCATCTGACCGATACCTGGGGACCCAGAGAGGAGGAGAGCAGAGGAGAGAGGAGAGAGGAGAGCAGAGGAGAGAGAGGAGGAGAGCAGAGGAGAGAGAGGAGGAGAGCAGAGGAGAGAGAGGAGGAGAGCAGAGGAGGAGAGCAGAGGAGAGAGGAGAGAGGAGAGCAGAGGAGAGAGGAGAGAGGAGAGCAGAGGAGAGAGAGGAGGAGAGCAGAGGAGAGAGAGGAGGAGAGCAGAGGAGAGAGAGGAGGAGAGCAGAGGAGAGAGAGGAGGAGAGCAGAGGAGGAGAGCAGAGGAGGAGAGCAGAGGAGGAGAGCAGAGGAGGAGAGCAGAGGAGGAGAGCAGAGGAGGAGAGCAGTTAGGCTGTGTCCCACTCCCAAATGACACCCTATTACCTAGAGCAGGGTTTCCCAAACTCAGTCCTGGGGCCCACTGGGTGCACGTTAAGGGTTTTTGCCCCCATCACTACACAGTCGATTCAAATAACCAACTCATCATCATCATCATCAAGCTTTTAATTATTTAAATCAGCTGTGTAGTGCTAATAGTTCGCCTAATTTCAGTTTGTGACAAAACAAGCAAAGTATTAAAGTGTAGAGAATCATTGTGCCATCTACACCACTGAGAAATATATATTTTACATAATCAAAACCAGCTGGTGTACAAAACTAAAAAGATGCAAAAAAAAACTAAACTTAACAACGGGAAGCATGTTTCAATGAGAATTACTATACCACATATTTATATGGAAATTGTCAGGTTACCCCCCCCCCCCAAAAAAAGTACATATTGCAGCTTTAAATGCATACTTTAAAAATGTGAGGCTAAAAATGAAAAATCCTTAAAGTATGATAAAAAAAAGTGTTAAAAAAAAAAAAATCTAAATGTTACTGTCCCCACTACAACAACAAAAAATACATTTTATTTTGTCCTTTAACATTTAATTGAAATACTGTAGAATTCCATTCATTTCTATGGAGGACTGCTCCTACAAAGCCTGGCCAATACATAACATCATCAATCCAGGGGTTTATACACACACGTCATTGGTTGGTGCTCATGGGTCCGTTAACATGGAAATGATATCAAATTACATTTTACAGGCTCAAATGAGAACTGTAGCATCAAAAATAGAGAGTAGATATTTTTTCAGCACATTTGTCAGCTGGAATCTGATCAATTCTGCTTGTGAGTGATGGACGACAACACGATTAGTGCTCTTAGCCAGCGAGTGAATGAAGGACTGGAGTGCGCATTCCACAGAAATACCCTCCTCCGTCCACAGAGAGGGAAACATTGGTTTAGTCTGTTCCAGAGCATTGTCCGAGAGGAGAAATTAACTGGGATAACTAGTAAATCCCCCCAAAAGTTTCGATCTATACTAGTAACAGTACTGGGAGTAGCCAGCCACCTTGAAAAAGTAGACAGCCAGGCCTTCAAAACATTTTTCCGAACGATCAATATTTTGGGTGGCCTCTGGCACATTCTAATGCCTTGATTCCATCCAAAATACACAGCGAAAACTATTGAATATTTTATCAAAATTGACGTCCCAGATTAGAAAGAGGTGGTATTGTGTGTAAACGGACTAGACTTTACCATTTAAAAATGACTGAAAATGTATGAATTCTGTCAATTTAAAACAAAAAAGGTAGGGGAGTGTATCAGAAAACCAGTCAGCATTCTGGTGTGACCATCATTTGCCTCATGCAGCGCGACACATCTCCTTTACATAGAGTTGATTGTGGCCTGTGGAATCTGGTCCCACTCCTCTTCAATGGCTGTGGAAAGTTACTGGATATGGGCGGGAACTGGAACATGCTGTCGTACACGTCGATCCAGAGCATCCCAAACATGCTCTACGGGATTCTCTGCCTCTAACCCTATTACAGGGGCTGAGTCACTGGCGCTCTTTCATGCCGTCCCTAGGAGGGGTGCGTCACTTGAGTGGGTTGAGTCACTGACGTGATCTTCCTGTCCGGGTTGGCGCCCCCCTCGGGTTCGTGCCGTGGGGGAGATCTTCGTGGGCTATACTCGGCCTTGTCTCAGGGTAGTAAGTTGGTGGTTTGAAGATATCCCTCTAGTGGGTTGGGGGCTGTGCTTTGGCAAAGTGGGTGGGGTTATATCCTGCCTGGGGGTAAAGTTGATTGATATGGTGAGTATGCAGGCCATGGAAGAACTGGGACATGTTCAGCTTCCAGGAATTGTGTACAGATCCTTGTGACATGGGGCCTTGCATTATCATGCTGAAACATGAGGTGATGGCGGCAGATGAATGACACGAAAATGGACCTCAGGATCTCATCACGGTATCTCTGTGCATTCAAATTGACATCGATAAAATGTAATTGTGTTTGTTGTTCGTAGCTTAGGCCTGCCCATTCCATAACCCCACCGCCACCATGGGGCACTCTGTTCACAACGTTGACATCAGCAAACCGCTTGCCCACGCGACGCCATACACGTGGTTTGCGGTTGGTTGGACATACTGACAAATTCTCTAAAAACGACTTGAGGCGGCTTATGGTAGAGAAATGAACATTAAATTCTCCGGCTACAGCTCTGGTGGACATTCCTGCAGTCAGAATGCCAATTGCACGCTCCCTCAAAACATCTGTGGCATTGTGATGTGGCCTTATTGTCCCCAGCGCAAGGTGCACCTACGTAATGATCATGCTGTTTAAATCAGCTTCTTGATATGCCACACCTGTCAGGTGGATGGATTATCTCCGTAAAGTAAAAATGCTCACTAATAGGGATGTGCACAACATTGGAGAGAAAAGCTTTTTGTGCGTATGGAACATTTCTGGGATATTTTATTTTTGCTCATGAAATATTGGACCAAGACTTTACATGTTGAGTTTTGATGGATTCTAGGTTCTGACTCCTAACCTTGGAATAGTGTTATTTATTATTATTTTATTTAACTAGGCAAGTTAAATTATCATGTATCCTATTGAAATATTGAGGGCCGTAGTCTGGTTTCCACACCAGAAGTTAATGGGTATGTGTGAGAGGAATGTATATGGTGGAGGCAATTAAGCTGGAATGTACTGAGTGAAGGAAAGATAATCACATGGTTGCAGGCACTGATAAGGGTGGAGAGATGTGGGTTAGTGAGGAATAGAGGTCCGGTCAGGTCACATTAAGGGAGAAGGAACAGTTTATTGCCCGCGTCACTTAACTTCTTGCCTAGCAATAAATATGTAATGTTTAGAGAGAAGGAGGATGTCATCCAAATTGAGGTATATATATATATATATATATATACTGCTCAAAAAAATTAAGGGAACACTTAAACAACACAATGTAACTCCAAGTCAATCACACTTCTGTGAAATCAAACTGTCCACTTAGGAAGCAACACTGATTGACAATAAATTGCACATGCTGTTGTGCAAATGGAATAGACAAAAGGTGGAAATGATTGGCAATTACCAAGACACCCCCAATAAAGGAGTTATTCTGCAGGTGGTGACCACAGACCACTTCTCAGTTCCTATGCTTCCTGGCTGATGTTTTGGTCACTTTTGAATGCTGGCGGTGCTCTCACTCTAGTGGTAGCATGAGACGGAGTCTACAACCCACACAAGTGGCTCAGGTAGTGCAGCTCATCCAGGATGGCACATCAATGCGAGCTGTGGCAAGAAGGTTTGCTGTGTCTGTCAGCGTAGTGTCCAGAGCATGGAGGCGCTATCAGGAGACAGGCCAGTACATCAGGAGACGTGGAGGAGGCCGTAGGAGGGCAACAACCCAGCAGCAGGACCGCTACCTCCACCTTTGTGCAAGGAGGAGCACTGCCAGAGCCCTGCAAAATGACCTCCAGCAGGCCACAAATGTGCATGTGTCTGCTCAAACGGTCAGAAACAGACTCCATGAGGGTGGTATGAGGGCCCGACGTCCACAGGTGGAGGTTGTGCTTACAGCCCAACACCGTGCAGGACGTTTGGCATTTGCCAGAGAACACCAAGATTGGCAAATTCGCCACTGGCGCCCTGTGCTCTTCACAGATGAAAGCAGGTTCACACTGAGCACATGTGACAGACGTGACAGAGTCTGGAGACGCCGTGGAGAACGTTCTGCTGCCTGCAACATCCTCCAGCATGACCGGTTTGGCGGTGGGTCAGTCATGGTGTGGGGTGGCATTTCTTTGTGGGGCCGCACAGCCCTCCATGTGCTCGCCAGAGGTAGCCTGCCTGCCATTAGGTACCGAGATGAGATCCTCAGAGCCCTTGTGAGACCATATGCTGACACATGCACATTTGTGGCCAGCTGGAGGTCATTTTGCAGGGCTCTGGCAGTGCTCCTCCTAATCCTCCTTGCACAAAGGCGGAGGTAGCGGTCCTGCTGCTGGGTTGTTGCCCTCCTACGGCCTCCTCCACGTCTCCTGATGTACTGGCCTGTCTCCTGGTAGCGCCTCCATGCTCTGGACACTACGCTGACAGACACAGCAAACCTTCTTGCCACAGCTCGCATTGATGTGCCATCCTGGATGAGCTGCACTACCTGAGCCACTTGTGTGGGTTGTAGACTCCGTCTCATGCTACCACTAGAGTGAGAGCACCGCCAGCATTCAAAAGTGACCAAAACATCAGCCAGGAAGCATAGGAACTGAGAAGTGGTCTGTGGTCACCACCTGCAGAATCACTCCTTTATTGGGGGTGTCTTGCTAATTGCCTATAATTTCCAACTTTTGTCTATTCCATTTGCACAACAGCATGTGAAATTTATTGTCAATCAGTGTTGCTTCCTAAGTGGACAGTTTGATTTCACAGAAGTGTGATTGACTTGGAGTTACATTGTGTTGTTTAAGTGTTCCCTTTATTTTTTTGAGCAGTGTATATATACTACCACTGGTGGAACTATGTCTGTCTGTCTGCACTGTATGACCCAATTGGTAAATAAAACTTGGTTTGAGCTTCACTAATCGTCTGAATTTTTATAAGGTTAATTTAGAACCTAACAGTTTATATTTGTGTTCAGTGTAGTTACTCCACAATACTAACCTAATTGACAGCGTAAAATGAGGGAAGCCTGTACAGAATACCAATATTCCCAAAAATTCATCCTGTTTGCAACAAGGCACTAAAAGCAATACTTGCAAAAATGTGGCAAAGCCATTAACTTTTTGTCCTGAAAACAAAGTGTTGTTGGATTTGCCCCAAACATACAACATATTATTGAGTCCAGTCTCCATATTTTCAAGCAGAGTGGTGGCTGCACCATGTTATGGGTATGCTCGTCATCGTTAAGGACTGGGGAGTTTCAGCATAGAAGCGGAATAGAGCTAAGCACTGGCAAAATCCTAGAGGAAAACCTGGTTCAGTCTGCTTTCCAACAGACACTTAGAGATTAATTCACATTTCAGCAGGACAATAACCTAAAACACAAGGCAAAATCTACGCGGGAGTTGCTTACCAAGACGACAGTGAACGTTCCAGAGGGGCCGAGTTACAGTTTTGACTTAAATCTATAGCAATACTTAAATGGTTGTCTAGCAATGATCAACAGCCAATTTGACAGAACTTGAAGAATTTAGAAAATAATAAATGGGTAAATGCTGCACAATCCAAGTGTGTAAAGCTCTTAGAAACTTACCCAGAAAGATTCACAGCTGTAATCACTGCCAAAGGTGATTCTAACAAGTATTGACTCAGGGGTGTGAATACTTATGTAAATGAGATATTTCTGTATTTCATTTTAAATAAATGTGCAAACAATAAAAAATAAATAAAAAATAAGATTTACTGTGTGTAGATGGGTGAGAAATGTTTAATTCAGGCTGTAACACAACACGGAATAAGTTAAGGGGTATGAATACTTTCTGGAGGCAAAAAGTATTCATACCTCGGAGAGTATTCAGACCTCGGAGAGTATTCAGACCTCGGAGAGTATTCAGACCTCGGAGAGTATTCAGACTTTCAAAATTTTGGTAGGTTACAGTCTTATTCTAAAATGGAATAAATTGTTTAGAAATAGCTAATTTACAAAAAAAAACTGAATGATCTACTTTTACATAAGTACCGTGCCTCTACTCAGTACTTTGTTGAAGCACCTTTGTCAGCGATTACAGCCTAGAGTCTTCTTGGGTATGACGCTACAAGCTTGGCACACCTGTATTTGGGGAGTTTCTCTCATTCTTCTCTGCAGATTCTCTCAAGCTCTGTCAGGTTGGACGGGGAGTGTTGTCGCACAGCTATTTTCAGGTCTCTTCAGAGATGTTCGATCAGGTTCAAGTCCGGGCTCTGGCTGGGCCACTCAAGGACATTCAAGACTTCCCCACAGGATGATGCTGCCACCCCTACGTTTCACCGTAGGGATGGTGCCAGGTTTCCTCCAAACGTGACGCTTGGCATTCAGGCTAAAGAGTTGAATCTTGGTTTCTTAGACCAGAGGATCTTGTTTCTCATGGTCTGGGAGTCCTTTAGGTGCCTTTTGTCAAACTCCAAGCGGGCTATCATGTGCCTTTTACTGAGGAGTGGCTTCCATCTGGCCCCTCTACCATAAAGGTCTGATTGGTGCAGAGATGGTTGTCCTTCTGGAAGGTTCTCTCATCTCCACAGAGGAACTCCAGAGCTCTGTCAGAGTGACCATAGTGTTCTTGATCACCTCCCTGACCAAGACCCTTCTCCCCCGATTGCTCAGTTTGACCGGGCGGCCAGCTCTAGGAAGAGTCTTGGTGGTTAAAAACGTATTCCATTTAAAAATGATGGAGGCCACTGTGTTCTTGGGGACCTTCAATGCGGCAGAAATGTTTTGGTACCCTTCCTCAGATCTGTGCCTCGACACAATCCTGTCTCTGAGCTCTACGGACAATTCCTTCGACCTCATGGCTTGGTTTTTGCTATGACATGCACTGTCAACTGTGGGACCTAATATAGACAGGTGTGTGCCTTTCTAAATCATGTCCAATCAATTGAAATTTACCACAGGTGGACTCCAATCAAGTTGTAGAAACATCTCAAGGATGATCAATGGAAACAGGATGCACCTGAGCTCAATTTCGAGTCTCAAAGGGTCTGAATACTTACGTAAATTCTGTTTCTTTTTGTAATAAATTTGCAAAAATGTCCAAATACCTGTTTTCGCTTTGTCATTATGGGGTATTGTGTCTAGATGTTGTTTTTTTTAAATATATTTTAGAATAACAAAATGTGTCTTGTCACAACTGATTGGCTCAAACGCATTAAGGAGGAAAAAAATTCCACAAATTAACAAGGCACACCTGTTAATTAAAATGCATTCCAGGTGACTACTTCATGAAGCTGTTTGAGAGAATGCCAAGAGTGTGCAAAGCTGTCATCAAGGCAACGGGTGGTTACTTAAAAAAAAATCTCATATCTAAAATATATTTTGATTTGTTTAACACTTTTATGGTTACTATATGATTCCATATGTGTTATTTCATAGTTTTGATGTCTTCACTATTATTCTACAATGTAGAAAATAGTAAAAATGAAAAGAAAAACCCTGGAATGAGTAGGTTTGTCCAAACTTTTGACTGGTACTACATCAATTATTTTCCCACTTTTTGTTGTTGTTGTCACAAAACTACTAACATAATCCCAATCAATTTTTAAAACTGGTACCGGGTTACCTTAAAAACAGAACACCATTGTGTTTGTGAGACTCTCCCCATCCCATAGTAGGGTCATATTAGTTTGTAGCCCGAACAGTTTTGGACGCTACAGACAGAAGTTGACACGTCGACGGTTGCGACTTCAGACAGGTCCTATGGCGCTCGTGGGGGGTCGTATACGCTACACATGTTTGTGAGAAGACAGATTTTCAGGATGTCTCCTGGGTCTGACAAACAGAGCTGTAGCTCTGCCATTTTACACTGCGGATGGGAAGACCGACATAGGCAGATGCGGTGTATTGAGATGCCAAACGGTGCATCAAATCGACTCTTCAGGATTACTGTACATACAGAGAAAGACTTGTGAAGTAAACATTTGAAATGAAGCAGTCTGGGATTGAGGTATTTGACTTGGGGAAGGGCGGTCCCACTCCGTCTGCAAATTACTAGTTTGCAGCCAGACTACATTTTGAAGATCCAAACAGTGAGGTTTAACTGAATCGGCACCACCCCTTTCTCTTAAGGCTTTATCCAAACAAACAAAAAACAAGGATCTGCTAGCTGAGTACCCGGAAGAATGGTAGCAGCAAAGAAATACTTATTTCTACACCTGTTTATAAGCTGTGTTGACTAGTTACAATATAGCTCCATGGCTGAAGAGTGGCAGTCCAGGAATTAACCATTGAATATGTAGTCTAGTCACCACATCCAATGAGCTGCCTGCCTCCTCACCACATCCAATGAGCTGCCTGCCTCCTCACCACAGCCAATGAGCTGCCTGCCTCCTCACCACAGCCAATGAGCTGCCTGCCTCCTCACCACATCCAATGAGCTGCCTGCCTCCTCACCACATCCAATGAGCTGCCTGCCTACTCACCACATCCAATGAGCTGCCTGCCTACTCACCACATCCAATGAGCTGCCTGCCTACTCACCACATCCAATGAGCTGCCTGCCTACTCACCACATCCAATGAGCTGCCTGCCTACTCACCACATCCAATGAGCTGCCTGCCTACTCACCACATCCAATGAGCTGCCTGCCTACTCACCACATCCAATGAGCTGCCTGCCTACTCACCACATCCAATGAGCTGCCTGCCTACTCACCACATCCAATGAGCTGCCTGCCTACTCACCACATCCAATGAGCTGCCTGCCTACTCACCACATCCAATGAGCTGCCTGCCTACTCACCACATCCAATGAGCTGCCTGCCTACTCACCACATCCAATGAGCTGCCTGCCTACTCACCACATCCAATGAGCTGCCTGCCTACTCACCACATCCAATGAGCTGCCTGCCTACTCACCACATCCAATGAGCTGCCTGCCTACTCACCACATCCAATGAGCTGCCTGCCTACTCACCACATCCAATGAGCTGCCTGCCTACTCACCACATCCAATGAGCTGCCTGCCTACTCACCACATCCAATGAGCTGCCTGCCTACTCACCACATCCAATGAGCTGCCTGCCTACTCACCACATCCAATGAGCTGCTTGCCTACTCACCACATCCAATGAGCTGCTTGCCTACTCACCACATCCAATGAGCTGCCTGCCTACTCACCACATCCAATGAGCTGCCTGCCTACTCACCACATCCAATGAGCTGCCTGCCTACTCACCACATCCAATGAGCTGCCTGCCTACTCACCACATCCAATGAGCTGCCTGCCTACTCACCACATCCAATGAGCAAAGCAATGGCAACCTATTATTCCCCATATCCTAGCGGACACAAGGCTGTTTGGATCAGCTCAGTCATGAAGAAAAATACCTTTGCAGCTGTTTCTGAATAATAAACAATGCCGTGCTGGAGGTTGGTAATATTAAAATAAAACCCAGTCCTAAAACAAAAACCTAAAATAATTTGTTTGTCATATCATAGGAATCACACAGACTTGTAGTGGGCAGTTCAGATTTGTCACTTCAAGCCCAAATACATTATACGTTGACAAAAAATGATGACTTGACTTAAATCGTTGTGCAACATCATGGCTAAGCTCTGGCCATTGTCTTTCAGCTGGGAAAACGTGGCTTTTTACTGATGTGGGTATTTAAGGCTTCAGTCATAATTTTCTTCTTGTTTACAATAAATTACAACGTTTCCTTATTACTGAGTCATAGATTTGTTATACTCCTTTATTAAATATGTATCAAATTTCAAAAAGGTGCATGGTAACAGTTGAATAAATTGAGAGAAAAAGATAAAAAGAAACCCGCACACTGCTCCTGGATAGTATCACTGCTCTTGAAGCTTTTACGTATCATCCTCAAGGTCTTCGTCAGAGCTTTTCAAAGACAACAAAAAGAAGACGAAGAAGAAGCTCTGACGAAGTCCTTGAGGCCGATACGTAAAGCTTAATAATGAGCAGTGATACTAGCAAGAGCAGTGTGCGGGTTTCATATTCTTTACCCTCATCATATTGTATCCAATTGAAATGGGTTCAACTGATAATTTTTTTTTAAAGTATTAAGTAAGACTTATTTGGGGTGATTTCTGGGATAGTTCCGAATTTTTTATTTTCCTTTTTAATCCAGGACTAAGACTAATTTATGTCCGGGGAAACCACCACTTTATGCTTACCTGTTGGCGGTCTGTTGGGGGTCGGGGAGGTGTGTTGTTGCGGTGGTAGTCTTTGGAAGTTTGGATGTTCGTTGTGTTCATAGTATCTATAGTCCTCATGGAAGCGTTCAGGTGCTCTGGGCTGCTGTGGCCTGGGCTGAGGCCGTCTCTGCTGCTGCTGCTGGCTGTCGTAGTAAGGCTCCGGAGGCGGAGGGTAGTAGTAGCGTCCAGCGTCCCCGTTCTCAGCCACGGGGCTCACGTCCGTGAGGAAGGACTGTGAGGAGCCTCCGTACTCGTGGGTTATATCTCCCAGGCTACGTGGTAAGTACGGAGGGGCTGACATCCTATGACTTTCCCTCCGAGCCACCTCGTGGGGTGGTCTCTGCACAGGGGCGCGCAGGAAGCTCTTGTTGCGGGCCACCACAGGCTCAGGGCTGGGTCCCACTGGGTAAGCTGAGGGTCCTGGCTCCGGCAGAGGGACCTCTGTGCGTCTGGGAATAGTGGGTCCATGTCGGATGAATGAGGGCATGAGATCTGAAACAGACCAACAGGTGTATGTGTCAAGAACATGGAGGGGGGGGGGTGGACTACAAGCGTGAAAAAGTTGGGTATTCTACAATCATTTACCAATCCACAGAATCTTATCATTGACACAAAGATCCCGGGAATCCGTCTCTACATTCTGGGCATACAGATTAGAGTTCGGACTCGTCCGCGCTCTACCAACATCTTTAGTCTTTGGTTAGTAACTAAAGCCTTTCACTCAACAAAATAATGTTAGGAAATCAACAATGGATGTATTAATGTAACGTTTGGGACCAGAGCTAGCTAACTAGTTAGCCGAATCGCGCTTGGGACCAGAGCCAGCTAACAAGTTAGCCGCATATATATCAACGTTGGCAAACGCTAGCAAGCTAGCTGCTAGTTAGACATGCAGAAGACACAGTAACTATTAAATATTACGTTTACCAAGCTTCTTATGCTTGGGTATCATCATATAACCAAAAACTCACGACTTGTAAAAAGTGAACGAAGAGACATTGCTAACCTAGGTAGCTAGTTAGCCAGCCAACTTACTTCTCAGGACTGGTGAGGTCTCCTTCTTGACATATTTCCCGTGTACCTCCGCTGGTTTCGACGCCTCGCTTTTACTTTTCTTTCTTGAAAGCATAACTCAAAAAGGAGACATCAATGCAATGTAATAAACTCGTGGAAAGTTCCCCAAAAACTACGAGCGTCCCTTCCAATCTGCAGTGTGTACATTTTAGCTAACGTTAGATAGCTAGCTAGCAAGGCTAATTAACTACAGACTTGATTATTAACGTTAGCTGGCTAGCTAACGTTAGTTAACTTACGCATACCTGTTGCTAATTTTCTGACAATCTAGACAAAAGCCAAAACAGAACGATTGCTTGTATCAACTAATTCTAGCCAGTTTTGCTTAAGTAAAGTATTTTCGCCCAGTTAAATCACTGTTTTTCTTCTCCAAGCCAGTTGAAGTCGAAGTTGCTTTTCCATTCAGTGGACTTATCCAGCACCCAGCCCATGTCATCACCCCACTCCACACAAACTGCTCAACGCCTCCACAATTCATTCCAGCCAGCCCGCGGAGGGTTGTGGGATGGGAATACCACAGTGAAGTCATACCGTAGCTACATTTGCTCACAGTTTAAAATACAATAGGGAGAAAAGGGGGGGGTCAAAAGTTTTTTTAAACTATATATATATATATTTTTAAATTATATATATATATATATATTTTTTTTTAAATACGTTTATTTTTGTATCTTTTATTAACTTTTTTTTTTGTGGTTTGAAGGATATCACTTGCTTGTAGCCAAATAGACCTCTGCACCATCCCAAGTAGCCTCTTGTCAATGTCTGTTTTGAAGGGATGGCCCAACTGAATAAATACCAACAAACATCCTCACATACCATATGAGAATGGGCTGTCATTCAGTCATTCATTATCAGGAATGTTTTCTGGTACAGTGGTTTAGTATCATGGTATAAAAAAAAACTTCGCTCATCGTCAGTGACAACTTTTGTGATCAATTTAACATTCTTTGAAACAAACATTTATTATTGGATACAAATAAGTTATATGCAACATTTTTTCCTAATATTATATTGAAAGATGAATGAAAAACCTTAAAACAAAAAAAGGTACTATATTCTAAAAGTAGGTATGTGACATGTGGGACATACAGTACAATGTGTAAATAACTGACAATAAGTGAACGTCTGAATAACCCTCAGAGCTGTCCTGTAGCTAGTATGATGAGAATTAATAAAAATGCTCCAAAACTGGAGATTAAATTAAAAGTTCATTTGATAGGCATGGAATGTCTTCTGCTATGTAAGCACTAGTTTTCCTCTCTAAAAATAAACACTTTGAAACATTTGTAAATGTCATAATTAAAATAAAAACCATCTGCAATGTTTTCATACTTTAAATGAATAAGAAGATGCTGGTGTAATACTTTACTGACAGTGGTAAAGCAAGTGCTGGTGTTGGACTGGAGCGAACAGAACCAGAGGGGTACACTTCAAAGCAGGAACAAAGTGTTAGATAGCTAAGTTGCCTAAATATTCTGGTATAACGTTTTATTTTGTAATAAAGATGAGCTTGAAATAGGCATGGTCTCATTTAACCAAACAAAAAATACTTTTCTAGGTTGAGCTTTTTTTCCCTTTAAAAAAAAAAAATCAACAATAAAGTAAAACAGTTATTTCTGGTTGCTTATCAAAGTTACATGGCTAACTCATTGATTCTGCTTTGTAGTATATCGCTCAGGGTAGATGATAATGCTGTAATGTACAAGTATTGGGGCTTGGGTATGCCAGTAGATGGAATGGTAGTGTAACACTGTAGTTCTGTCCAAAGACATACGTGGTTCCATCCCTGTTCAGCTCACACCTGCTACATAAGGAACAGGTAAACTGGTAAAGGACTGGGGGTATAGGCTCAGGTGGAATGGTGGTGGAACGCTCGTGTTCCATCCCTGTTTAGCACACACCTGGCTGCTACATTAGGACCAGTTGATAGGTAATAAATCAAATCAAATGTTATTGGTCACATACACATGGCTAGCAGATGTTATTGCGATTGTAGCGAAATGCTAGGGCTCAGGTAGGGCATAGGTATGGCATAGGTCGGCTCAGGTAGAGTGTAGTCTTTGGCGGCCACTCTGTCCTCCTCAGTCTCCAACCTTGGAGTGTTACTGGACCCCTCACTTTCTCAGACAAAAAAAAAAATAGGTCTGCAAAAAAAAAGTTTTATTTCACCTGAGAAACATCACCTGTTCTCTCCAAACCTGCTGGTTACCTCCCTCGTCACCTCCCGACTCGATGACTGCAATGCCCTCCTTGATGGTCTCCCCCTCAAAAAGCATCCACAGGATGCAGATTGTGCAGAACAGCGCCGAGATCTGCCCACATCACCCCCATTCTAGCCTCCACTGGCTACCCACCTAATTCAAAACCAACTTCAAAACCCTCCTGTTAAGTCTTCAAAAACCATCAATGCCTCTGGTCCCCAATAACTCAGTGTCCTCCTCAGCTCCAAACAGTCAACAGGTTCACTCCGGTCAAATGATCAAAGACTCCTTGCAGTCCCCAAAGAAACGCAGAAAAACACTTCTTCAAACTGTGTTTCACTTTATGTCATCTATGTTGTGTTGTCTGTTGGTGTTACGTTCCAAGTTGTACTGTTCCGTCCTTGTCGCCTCCTTTATTATTCTGTGTGTCTTGTGTGTGATGAGATGTTGTTCTTCTTAGTTTTTATATCTCGCTGTAATAACTGTGTTCAACCGTGTTGGATCTTGACTAACCCTCTTGTTTCAAGAGGAACACAATGGGAATAAGTCCCAGACTTTATTGTGTGTTATCCTCCATGATTTAACTCATGTGCATGTATGGCTTTTTCCAAGTTTTGTGTGTGCTTGTTTTTTTTTTTTTTTTTTTTAATGGTTGAATTAATAAAGTAAAGTATCTTCAAACCTCACCTAATGTCTTTAGTTCTTTCACTAAAGCTTTTTTCTTTGAATGGTTTCTCTGTAAAGATCATTGGGATTTACGTCTGGAAATGAAAAGCGCTCAACAAAATGTAATGTATTATTATAGGAAAGAGTCAAGTGGTAGGGCATTGTGGGTAGGCGTGAGGGGACTGGGTGTAGGGGTGAGGGTACGGGAGGTAGGGGTGAGGGGACTGGGTGTAGGGGTGAGGGGACTGGGTGTAGGGGTGAGGGTACGGGAGGTAGGGGTGAGGGGACTGGGTGTAGGGGTGAGGGGACTGGGTGTAGGGGTGAGGGGACGGGAGGTAGGGGTGAGGGGACTGGGTGTAGGGGTGAGGGGACTGGGTGTAGGGGTGAGGGGACTGGGTGTAGGGGTGAGGGGACTGGGTGTAGGGGTGAGGGGACTGGGTGTAGGGGTGAGGGGACTGGGTGTAGGGGTGTAGGGGTGAGGGGACTGGGTGTAGGGGTGAGGGGACTGGGTGTAGGGGTGAGGGGACGGGAGGTAGGGGTGAGGGGACTGGGTGTAGGGGTGAGGGGACTGGGTGTAGGGGTGAGGGGACTGGGTGTAGGGGTGAGGGGACTGGGTGTAGGGGTGAGGGGACTGGGCGTAGGGGTGAGGGGACTGGGCGTAGGGGTGAGGGGACTGGGCGTAGGGGTGAGGGGACTGGGCGTAGGGGTGAGGGGACTGGGCGTAGGGGTGAGGGGACTGGGCGTAGGGGTGAG
This sequence comes from Salvelinus alpinus, assembly GCF_045679555.1. NCBI lineage: Eukaryota > Metazoa > Chordata > Actinopteri > Salmoniformes > Salmonidae > Salvelinus > Salvelinus alpinus. The sequence goes on from NC_092119.1 coordinate 3,395,922, forward strand.
GGGACTGGGCGTAGGGGTGAGGGGACTGGGCGTAGGGGTGAGGGGACTGGGCGTAGGGGTGAGGGGACTGGGTGTAGGGGTGAGGGGACTGGGTGTAGGGGTGTAGGGGTGAGGGGACTGGGTGTAGGGGTGAGGGGACTGGGTGTAGGGGTGAGGGGACTAGGTGTAGGGGTGAGGGGACTGGGTGTAGGGGTGAGGGGACTGGGTGTAGGGGTGAGGGGACTGGGTGTAGGGGTGAGGGGACTGGGTGTAGGGGTGAGGGGACTGGGTGTAGGGGTGAGGGGACTGGGTGTAGGGGTGAGGTATAGTCTTAGGAACCGGTCAAGTGGTAGGGTACGGGAGGTAGGGGTGAAGGGCTCAGGTGGAGTGTGAGGAACAGGTAAAATGGTAGGGCATTGTGGGTAGGGGTGAGGGGCTCAGGTGGAGTGTGAGGAACAGGTAAAATGGTAGGGCATTGTGGGTAGGGGTGAGGGGCTCAGGTGGAGTGTGAGGAACAGGTAAAATGGTAGGGCATTGTGGGTAGGGGTGAGGGGCTCAGGTGGAGTGTGAGGAACAGGTAAAATGGTAGGGCATTGTGGGTAGGGGTGAAGAGCTCAGGTGGAGTGTGAGGAACAGGTAAAATGGTAGGGCATTGTGGGTAGGGGTGAGGGGCTCAGGTGGAGTGTGAGGAACAGGTAAAATGGTAGGGCATTGTGGGTAGGGGTGAGGGGCTCAGGTGGAGTGTGAGGAACAGGTAAAATGGTAGGGCATTGTGGGTAGGGGTGAGGGGCTCAGGTGGAGTGTGAGGAACAGGTAAAATGGTAGGGCATTGTGGGTAGGGGTGAGGGGCTCAGGTGGAGTGTGAGGAACAGGTAAAATGGTAGGGCATTGTGGGTAGGGGTGAGGGGCTCAGGTGAAGTGTGAGGAACAGGTAAAATGGTAGGGCATTGTGGGTAGGGGTGAGGGGCTCAGGTGGAGTGTGAGGAACAGGTAAAATGGTAGGGCATTGTGGGTAGGGGTGAGGGGCTCAGGTGGAGTGTGAGGAACAGGTAAAATGGTAGGGCATTGTGGGTAGGGGTGAGGGGCTCAGGTGGAGTGTGAGGAACAGGTAAAATGGTAGGGCATTGTGGGTAGGGGTGAGGGGCTCAGGTGGAGTGTGAGGAACAGGTAAAATGGTAGGGCATTGTGGGTAGGGGTGAGGGGCTCAGGTCTCTGACTATCTTGTTGAGGCTGGAGATCTTCTCATCCAGGAGGTAGTTCTTCTTCTCTGCTACTTTCTGTCTCCGCTCGGTCATCTCCAAGGCCTTCAGCAGCTGGGCGTTCTCCACGTACAGGTCCTTGATCAACAAATCAGCTTTACCGTTCTTGTGGTGCTAGAGACAGAACGGAGTGAGAACATGACCAATCAACCAACCATCCGCATGTATTTTATAAAGCCCTTTTTACAACAGCAACTGTCACTAAGTGTCTAACCTTGATACTGTGTCATCATACATTTACACTGCATCGATTCCATACATTTATTTTATAACAACTTGTAAGAGGGCTCAATAAACAACTCTCATGTGATATTATCCAAGTTCCAATAATTGCTGGGCAACCTCACTCAGTAAAAACCAATATAGAAAAAGTGATAACAGATCCTGAGATAACATAGTAAAGAGACCACTGACTGAGGGCTTTAACAGGGGCAGCAGGTAGCCTAGTGGTTAAGAGTGCCCGACCAGTAACAGAAAGGTTGGGGCCAGTAACAGAAAGGTTGTGGGCCAGTAACAGAAAGGTTGTGGGCCAGTAACAGAAAGGTTGTGGGCCAGTAACAGAAAGGTTGTGGGCCAGTAACAGAAAGGTTGTGGACCAGTAACAGAAAGGTTGTGGGCCAGTAACAGAAAGGTTGTGGGCCAGTAACAGAAAGGTTGTGGGCCAGTAACAGAAAGGTTGTGGGCCAGTAACAGAAAGGTTGTGGGCCAGTAACAGAAAGGTTGTGGGCCAGTAACAGAAAGGTTGTGGACCAGTAACAGAAAGGTTGTGGGCCAGTAACAGAAAGGTTGTGGGCCAGTAACAGAAAGGTTGTGGGCCAGTAACAGAAAGGTTGTGGGCCAGTAACAGAAAGGTTGTGGGCCAGTAACAGAAAGGTTGTGGGCCAGTAACAGAAAGGTCGCTGGTTCAGAGCAGACTAGGTGAAAAATCTGTTGACGTGCCCTTGAGAAAGGCACTTAACCTTAATTGCGCCTTTAAGTTGTTTTGGATAAAAGCCTGCTAAATGACTATAATGTAAATAGTAAATCATATATTTTGCCTATAGATTAAAGTGTACCTGATCTTTCAGTTGGGAGACCTTCTCTTTGAGAAGCAGCTTGACGTTATGCAGCGATAGTTCAATCTCCCTCATACGTTCCTCCATCTTCATCATTATCATCATCGCCCTCTCATCCTGGTGATGGAGAAGAGGTATACAGATGTTTAATCATCTTTATGTATCATCTGGCATGTTTGACCATCTTTATGTACCATCTGACATGTTTAACCATCTTTATGTACCATCTGGCATGTTTTACCATCTTTATGTACCATCTGGCATGTTTTACCATCTTTATGTACCATCTGGCATGTTTAACCATCTTTATGTACCATCTGGCATGTTTAACCATCTTTATGTACCATCTGGCATGTTTAACCATCTTTATGTACCATATGGCATGTTTTACCATCTTTATGTACCATCTGGCATGTTTTACCATCTTTATGTACCATCTGGCATGTTTTACCATCTTTATGTACCATCTGGCATGTTTAACCATCTTTATGTACCATCTGGCATGTTTTACCATCTTTATGTACCATCTGGCATGTTTTACCATCTTTATGTACCATCTGGCATGTTTAACCATCTTTATGTACCATATGGCATGTTAAACCATCTTTATGCACCATATGGCATGTTAAACCATCTTTATGTAACATCTGGCATGTTTAACCATCTTTATGTATCATCTGGCATGTTAAACCATCTTTATGTACCATCTGGCATGTTAAACCATCTTTATGTACCATCTGGCATGTTAAACCATCTTTATGTATCATCTGGCATGTTTAACCATCTTTATGTACCATCTGGCATGTTTAACCATCTTTATGTACCATCTGGCATGTTTTACCATCTTTATGTACCATCTGGCATGTTTTACCATCTTTATGTACCATCTGGCATGTTTTACCATCTTTATGTACCATATGGCATGTTTAACCATCTTTATGTACCATATGGCATGTTTAACCATCTTTATGTACCATATGGCATGTTTAACCATCTTTATGTACCATATGGCATGTTAAACCATATTTATGTAACATCTGGCATGTTAAACCATATTTATGTAACATCTGGCATGTTTAACCATCTTTATGTATCATCTGGCATGTTAAACCATCTTTATGTACCATCTGGCATGTTAAACCATCTTTATGTACCATCTGGCATGTTAAACCATCTTTATGTACCATCTGGCATGTTAAACCATCTTTATGTACCATCTGGCATGTTAAACCATCTTTATGTACCATCTGGCATGTTAAACCATCTTCATGTACCATCTGGCATGTTTTACCATCTTTGGCATTTGGTATTTTATTAGTATCCCCATTAGCTGTTGCAAAAGCAGCAGCTACTCTTCCTGGGGTCCACGCAAAACATGAAAGATAGACATAATACAGAACATCAATAGACAAGAACAGCTCAAAGACAGAACTACATACATTTTTAAAAAGGCACACGTAGCCTACATATCAATGTATACACACAAACTATCTGGGTCAAATAGGGGAGAGGTGTTGTGCTGTGAGGTGTTGCTTTATCTGTTTATTTAAACCAGGTTTGCTGTTTATTTCAGCAATATGAGATGGAAGGAAGTTCCATGCAATAAGGGCTCTATGTAATACTGTACGCTTTCTGGAATTTGTTCTGGATTTGGGGACTGTGAAAAGACCCCTGGTGGCATGTCTAGTGGGATACGCGTGTCAGAGCTTTGTGTAAGTTGACTATACAAACAATTTGGGATTTTCAACACATTAATGTTTCTTATAAAAAGAAGAAGTGATGCAGTCAGTCTCTCCTCAACTCTGAGCCAAGAGAGACTGGCAGCATAGTATTTATATCAGCCCTCTGATTACAATGAAGAGCAAGACGTGCCGCTCTGTTCTGGGCCAGCTGCAGCTTAACTAGGTCTTTCCTTGCGGCACTCGACCACACGACCGGACAATAATCAAGATTAGACAAAACTAGAGCCTGCAGAACTTGCTTTTTGGAGTGTGGTGTCAAAAAAGCAGAACATGTCTTTATTACGGCCCAAACCTCTCCCCTTCTTTACAACCATTGAGTCTATATGTTTTCACTGTGACAGTTTACAATCTAAAGAAACGCCAAGTAATTTAGTCGCCTCAACTTGTTCAACAGCCACACCATTCATAACCAGATTCAACTGAGCTCTAGAACTTAAGGAATGATTTGTACAAAAAAAAAATGCTCTTTGTTTTTTTTAGATGTTCAGGACCAGTTTATTACTGGCCACCCATTCCAAAACAGACTGCAACTCTTTTTTTAAGGGTTTCAGTGAATTCATTAGCTGTGGTTGCTGATGCGTATATGGTCAATCACCAGCATACATGGACACACATGCTTTGTTTAATGCCAGTGGCAGATCATTGGTAAAAATAGAAAAGAGTAGAGGGCCTAGAGAGCTGCCCTGCGGTACACCACACTTTACATGTTTGACATTAGAGAAGCTTCCATTAAAGAAAACCCTCTGAGTTGTATTAGATAGATAGCTCTGAATCCACAATATGGCAGAGGTTGAAAAGCCATAACACATACGTTTTTTTCAAGAGGTTATGGTCAATAATATCCAAGGCTGCACTGTAATCTAACAGTACAGCTCCCACAATATTCTTATTACCAACTTCTTTCAACCAATCATCAGTCATTTGTGTCAGTGCAGTACATGTTGAGTGCCCTTCTCTATAAGCATGCTGAAAGTCTGTTGTTCATTTGTTTACAGAGAAATAGCATTGTATTTGGTCAAACACAATTTCTTCCAACCATTTGCTAAGAGCTGACAGCAAGCTGATAGGTCTGCTGTTAGAACCAATAAAGGCCACTTTACCACTCTTGGGTAGTGGAATTACTTTGGCTTCCCTCCAGGCCTGAGGACAAAGACTTTCCTCTAGGCTCAGATTAAAGATATGACAGATAGGAGTGGCTATAGAGTCAGCTACCATCCTCAGTAGCTTTCCATCTAAGTTGTCAATGCCAGGAGGTTTGTCATGTATGTATCATCTGGCATGTTTAACCATCTTTATGTACAATCTGGCATGTTTTACCATCTTTCTGTACCATCTGGCATGTTTTACCATCTTTCTGTACCATCTGGCATGTTTAACCATCTTTATGTACCATCTGGCATGTTTAACCATCTTATGTACCATCTGGCATGTCAAAAGTGAAAAGAAATACACGTATGGTTTAAAATCACACAAGTAAATAATTAGGAGTACTGTACTGCATGTCTGGCTTTAAACAACGGGTGGGTCTAATCCTGAATGCGGATTGGTTAAAAGCGCATCACCAGCCTGTGTCTATTCCACAAATCACCACCGACTAAATCTTTGGTTAAAATATTTCCTCTGTTCCATTTGCCTGCGCGATCCACTGTCTCATCAGCCCAGGCAGGGAAAATCAACTTGATCTCCACAATAAAAAGCATCTAGACATCTAATTTATTTTAGACTAACATTTCGTTTTCAACAGCGGAAATTTGCATAAACCGTATGGCCTCAGACATTTGCAACATTGAATTTGAATATTGAAACACTCTCCAACAGTCCTGTAGTAATTAACGTGAAGGTGTCAACTCAAACAAATGCTTATACTGTTGTTATTCTGGCTGCACTGTTTTGACGTGACTGTAAATTAGCCGTCGTTGGCTAGCTAGCGAGCAAGGGGGAATAACGTTTCCTTCCAGTACCGCAATGGAATACTTAGAACGAACGACTGGGTTGCGTCCATAGATACAGAACAAAAAAGACTGAACGACTGGGTCGCGTCTCTGGCAACGGAACGGAACCAATAACCAGCCGGCTTGGGTAGCAACCATAGATTTGTTTCGGGACTACATCTTGTGGAAGGATGAAATGGGATGAATAAATTAATCAAAATAACATTAATGAAAACATGTCAATCATTATTTGAATATGTTGGTAACCCGGTTGTATAAAAGTAATTCCCTCGAAGCCAGTGTTTGGCGGATATATTGGCACGGTTTGTTGGCTCTTGACTTCTTCTCTCGGGCCTAACACCCGTGCCAATTAGTACCTACAAACTACGGCTTCTTGGGTATTATCACTTAAGTATGACCTGCAAAATGCTCATAGCTGGCGAATAGGTGTAGAAAACTGATCGTCTTCTATGTGGTAATATATCCTTACAATAGCAAAGATGTGTTTCAACAGAACAATCAGAGGAAACCGTCAATGTGATATAACGCCAAGGAAGGCAGCCACGGAACACAAAACTCGAAAACGAAATGCTTTATTTCTCTTGATTATTTCCAGTGAAATACATTGTAGTGCATTTACGAAAAAGTGACATCACAGCTAAAAAAAAATGGATAAAAAAAAATGAATAAATATTACAATTATATTTTCCAACTCGTTGATCCAGAAACTTAAAAAATACATTGTACAAAACTTAAATACAATACACATCATGATGATTTGAATTTAAATAAAAAATGAACAGAAGCACACAGAGCAATAGAGAATAAAACTGTGGTTGGACATGATCTAAAAAGACCCTGAGACGTGGATCTTATTATTTTGAGTTCAGCCTGGACTATCAAAGATCCTGAAGAACCAGAGAGACTAAACTAACATGATACACGTGATGGAAGAATATGAAACAAAGATCCTGAAGAACCAGAGAGACTAAACTAACATGATACACGTGATGGAAGAATATGAAACAAAGATCCTGAAGAACCAGAGAGACTAAACTAACATGATACACGTGATGGAAGAATATGAAACAAAGATCCTGAAGAACCAGAGACTAAACTAACATGATACACCTGATGGAACATGAATTAAAGCATTCTGATAAATATTATGAAAAATGCGTTTCATTTGTTTACAATCAAAACTGGTTGTTGGTCCTTTCGAGTTCAATACTGTTGGTAATGAACTGGTCCAGTTTACAATAAACCACAGTACTTTCAGATATACCGTACCTGTAGTGAGAGGTGAGCATGTTCACCAACAAAAAGGTTATTAAAATCCTAAATGTGACAAAGATAAACAAAAATCTAAATCAATTGATATTGAGGGTTAAGTGCAAAAAATATCAATATGAAATATCTTGAAAAATATTTCACATAATACATTTGTTGGAACAAGGAATCTACTGCAATCAGAGAATATTTCATGATCATTTGTTTGACTCAACAGCTCACCAGCTGTTAAGAGCTGAAGAAAGCACTTTGATTTGAGGAAAATAACAAAAAACTAGCCTGTTTTACTCTCATACGCCACCTAGTGGATGCATACACTCATTACACATCCCCTTACCCTGAGCTGTAATCTAACACCCCATTCAGATCACTGGTTATCTCCTATAAGGACGGAAGGCAGAGTAACAAGCTCCCAGAAGTTTCCTTCTTCCAGTGCTTCAAGCAAATGGGATATGGGGAAATTCAGGGAATTCCTGGAGGATTGGGTTGGGGTTGGGGTTAGGCGAGGAGGACAGGTTTGGAGGGAGTTAGAAACTGCCAGGTAGAGAATTCAGGGGAGATGAGTCTTGGAGAATCAGGTGGGGCTGGGGTTAGGAAGACAGACGGAAAGTAAGGAAACTGGACTAGGGGATGTTTGAAACTGCCAAGCTGCTGTCAGTCAGAGTCCACCGATCCTCCGGTAGCTGTCTGCATGAGCGGCCCTCTGTTCTGGCATTGCAGCACCCTGAAGAGAGAAGGCAGGTACACTTCACCAGGGCTCACGCCTCCATCCAGGCCTCTAGTCTTTTAACCTTCAAGGCTTAGCTCCGCTTTAGCTGTGCAATCTGAGCACCAACCCCCACCAGAATAGAAAGTGACAGACATGGTGAATCTAGAGAAAACACAACCAAACCCAGAACGTACAACTCTTCCACACACTACGGCTGTCCCAGACAACAACAACAAACATAATCTTGGTCGACGAGGGTCGTCCTGTTTTTACGAACAATCTATTGGTCGAAAATGTTTAAACTGACACACACCCTATGTGTTGGAATCAAATCAACTACATATGCAGTGAGCTTGTCTGATACTTTAAGCACACCGTTCGATCACACAAATGCACTCGAGCTCGATGGTCACACTGGTAAAAAAAGTGACAGCGAGTGCTTGTGTGACGGGCGTACGTTCTCTCCTCCCTACTGCAGGGAAAATGCACCACTGCACAGTAAGTGTTTATTGCGCTGTCCATGCAGAAGCTGCCACATCATTACAGCCATTTAGTTTCTTACTTGTTACTGACTGAAAAGTTCTGTTACTGAAATCCCTCATTTGTTAAGGGGGGAAAAAAGATCCCTATTCCCTCAACACTTGCTCTCTTTACACAAAACATTACATTTACATTTAAGTCATTTAGCAGACGCTCTTATCCAGAGCGACTTACAAATTGGAAAGTTCATACATATTCATCCTGGTCCCCCCGTGGGGAATGAACCCACAACCCTGGCGTTGCAAGCGCCATGCTCTACCAACTGAGCCACACGGGACCACAAACATGTAAGCATCGTGCACATGTGACGCCTGACCAAAAGCCCATCATAACCACGTCAATAAATTATAACAAAACCCGAACATCGTAACACTTGACAGCAAAATGGATGTGGATGACGTGAAAAAGAAACTCGAAATGGGCGAACGCTCCGGAGGGGAAGTCAGATCTGTGGAAGACATTTGACTTAGTTTAGGAAACGACTGGTGATCAAGTAAAAAGCGGGTATAGGAGGAAGCGTTGTGTGAGTATTTGTGTGCCAAACAGTTGCTGTTAGATTACAATATTTTCTCTGACCATTTGGAACAGTGTAAACAATAAATAAGTGTACCAGAGAGAACTTGGTTCTATTTGTGACGCTTGACGCGCTGCAAGTCCCGCCTCTACCAACTCATTGGTTTTTAGGAGCATATACCCACGTGGGTGATTGAACCGAGGTCCACACTCCAACCTGCGTGTCCTCATCGCGTCTGGTGTGGGTGAACAAACTCAACACGCGTGTCCTCATCGCGTCTGGTGTGGGTGAACAAACTCAACACGCGTGTCCTCATCGCGTCTGGTGTGGGTGAACAAACTCAACACGCGTGTCCTCATCGCGTCTGGTGTGGGTGAACAAACTCAACACGCGTGTCCTCATCGCGTCTGGTGTGGGTGAACAAACTCAACACGCGTGTCCTCATCGCGTCTGGTGTGGGTGAACAAACTCAACACGCGTGCCCTCATCGCGTCTGGTGTGGGTGAACAAACTCAACACACGTGCCCTCATCGCGTCTGGTGTGGGTGAACAAACTCAACACACGTGCCCTCATCGCGTCTGGTGTGGGTGAACAAACTCAACACGCGTGTCCTCATCGCGTCTGGTGTGGGTGAACAAACTCAACACGCGTGTCCTCATCGCGTCTGGTGTGGGTGAACAAACTCAACACACGTGCCCTCATCGCGTCTGGTGTGGGTGAACAAACTCAACACGCGTGTCCTCATCGCGTCTGGTGTGGGTGAACAAACTCAACACGCGTGTCCTCATCGCGTCTGGTGTGGGTGAACAAACTCAACACGCGTGTCCTCATCGCGTCTGGTGTGGGTGAACAAACTCAACACGCGTGTCCTCATCGCGTCTGGTGTGGGTGAACAAACTCAACACACGTGCCCTCATCGCGTCTGGTGTGGGTGAACAAACTCAACACACGTGCCCTCATCGCGTCTGGTGTGGGTGAACAAACTCAACACGCGTGTCCTCATCGCGTCTGGTGTGGGTGAACAAACTCAACACGCGTGTCCTCATCGCGTCTGGTGTGGGTGAACAAACTCAACACACGTGCCCTCATCGCGTCTGGTGTGGGTGAACAAACTCAACACGCGTGTCCTCATCGCGTCTGGTGTGGGTGAACAAACTCAACACGCGTGTCCTCATCGCGTCTGGTGTGGGTGAACAAACTCAACACGCGTGTCCTCATCGCGTCTGGTGTGGGTGAACAAACTCAACACACGTGCCCTCATCGCGTCTGGTGTGGGTGAACAAACTCAACACGCGTGTCCTCATCGCGTCTGGTGTGGGTGAACAAACTCAACACGCGTGTCCTCATCGCGTCTGGTGTGGGTGAACAAACTCAACACGCGTGTCCTCATCGCGTCTGGTGTGGGTGAACAAACTCAACACGCGTGCCCTCATCGCGTCTGGTGTGGGTGAACAAACTCAACACACGTGCCCTCATCGCGTCTGGTGTGGGTGAACAAACTCAACACACGTGCCCTCATCGCGTCTGGTGTGGGTGAACAAACTCAACACGCGTGCCCTCATCGCGTCTGGTGTGGGTGAACAAACTCAACACGCGTGTCCTCATCGCGTCTGGTGTGGGTGAACAAACTCAACACACGTGCCCTCATCGCGTCTGGTGTGGGTGAACAAACTCAACACGCGTGTCCTCATCGCGTCTGGTGTGGGTGAACAAACTCAACACGCGTGTCCTCATCGCGTCTGGTGTGGGTGAACAAACTCAACACGCGTGTCCTCATCGCGTCTGGTGTGGGTGAACAAACTCAACACGCGTGCGATGGCGGACGCGCGAGCGGTCTGGGCAGCATGTTAGACTATTGATTCTAGACCAAATTAAATTGTGATTTCCCCTCTCCTCAATTTTCTTAGACAATTCGGCTAAGGGCTGTTTCCTCGTTTCCGCGGTTACTGCTTCCACCGCAATGTTCTCAATCCCAACATGCTGCTTAACATAGCAACACAGGGAAAGGCGCCCTAGCAACACAGGGAAAGGCGCCCTAGCAACACAGGGAAAGGCGCCCTAGCAACACAGGGAAAGGCGCCCTAGCAACACAGGGAAAGGCGCCCTAGCAACACAGGGAAAGGCGCCCTAGCAACACAGGGAAAGGCGCCCTAGCAACACAGGGAAAGGCGCCCTAGCAACACAGGGAAAGGCGCCATAGCAACACAGGAAAAGGCGCCAATTTTACAACGCACTGAATATTATGTTCCAGAAACACGGACAGCGAGAGGGAGCGAGCACATTTGCTATAAAATAATATTTATTAGCGTTGCGCCATTATTTTTTAACATAATATAACCATATACAATTTCTTAGAGTGATGGACTGTACCATCCCAGTGGCCTTTGCAATGGATTATTCCACTGAGACAGGCAGGTGTTTTGTGCACCATGATAACAAAAATATATTGCGACTGCTCGACTAAAGAATCTCGGTTGACCAACAGCCTATCGACCAAACAATCGACCAGTCGACTAAATGTGGTCAGCCCTACTACAAAACACACACACACACACACACACACACACACACACACACACACACACACACACACACGTGAGAGAACATGAAGATGGCAAGGCAGTGGGTGTGGTGATGAAACCAGGACAAAATGTCCCCGCTACAGAACCCCCCAAAAAAGAGGCATTTCAATTCTCACTTCTATTTTCAAACATTTATATTCCCCAAAGTGAAAATGGAGGGACATTTTGTAAGGTATCTGTGGTTCAGGTCCTATAATAATAATAATATAATCAAGGTGTCTGTGGTTCAGGTCCTATAATAATAATAATATAATCAAGGTGTCTGTGGTTCAGCTCCTATAATAATAATAATATAATCAAGGTGTCTGTGGTTCAGCTCCTATAATAATAATAATAATAATAATATAATCAAGGTGTCTGTGGTTCAGCTCCTATAATAATAATATAATCAAGGTGTCTGTGGTTCAGCTCCTATAATAATAATATAATCAAGGTGTCTGTGGTTCAGCTCCTATAATAATAATAATAATATAATCAAGGTGTCTGTGGTTCAGGTCCCATAATAATACTATAATCAAGGTGTCTGTGGTTCAGCTCCTATAATAATATAATCAAGGTGTCTGTGGTTCAGGTCCTATAATAATAATAATAATATAATCAAGGTGTCTGTGGTTCAGGTCCTATAATAATATAATCAAGGTGTCTGTGGTTCAGGTCCTATAATAATATAATCAAGGTGTCTGTGGTTCAGGTCCTATAATAATATAATCAAGGTGTCTGTGGTTCAGGTCCTATAATAATATAATCAAGGTGTCTGTGGTTCAGGTCCTATAATAATATAATCAAGATGTCTGTGGTTCAGGTCCTATAATAATATAATCAAGGTGTCTGTGGTTCAGGTCCTATAATAATATAATCAAGGTGTCTGTGGTTCAGGTCCTATAATAATATAATCAAGGTGTATGTGGTTCAGATCCTATAATAATAATAATATAATCAAGGTGTCTGTGGTTCAGCTCCTATAATAATAATATAATCAAGGTGTCTGTGGTTCAGCTCCTATAATAATATAATCAAGGTGTCTGTGGTTCAGCTCCTATAATAATATAATCAAGGTGTCTGTGGTTCAGGTCCTATAATAACAATATAATTATGGTGTCTGTGGTTCAGGTCCCATCAGAGTGTAATCAAGGTGTCTGTGGTTCAGGTCCCATCAGTGTAATCAAGGTGTCTGTGGTTCAGGTCCCATCAGTGTAATCAAGGTGTCTGTGGTTCAGCTCCTATAATAATATAATCAAGGTGTCTGTGGTTCAGCTCCTATAATAATATAATCAAGGTGTCTGTGGTTCAGGTCCTATAATAATATAATCAAGGTGTATGTGGTTCAGATCCTATAATAATAATAATATAATCAAGGTGTCTGTGGTTCAGCTCCTATAATAATAATATAATCAAGGTGTCTGTGGTTCAGCTCCTATAATAATATAATCAAGGTGTCTGTGGTTCAGCTCCTATAATAATATAATCAAGGTGTCTGTGGTTCAGGTCCTATAATAACAATATAATTATGGTGTCTGTGGTTCAGGTCCCATCAGAGTGTAATCAAGGTGTCTGTGGTTCAGGTCCCATCAGTGTAATCAAGGTGTCTGTGGTTCAGGTCCCATCAGTGTAATCAAGGTGTCTGTGGTTCAGCTCCTATAATAATATAATCAAGGTGTCTGTGGTTCAGCTCCTATAATAATATAATCAAGGTGTCTGTGGTTCAGGTCCTATAATAACAATATAATTATGGTGTCTTTGGTTCAGGTCCCATCAGAGTGTAATCAAGGTGTCTGTGGTTCAGGTCCCATCAGTGTAATCAAGGCAGATCAGAAGAGTCAGGTATTCCCATAATCAACAGGATATGATGCAGAGCTGTAGAATGGACAGTGTATGAAGTGTGATAGTAGCAGTAAATAGCTGTTGAACACAGTGAGGGTGAAGATACTGTATACTAAGTGCTAGATTGTAGATCACCAGATATGCCAGCTGCATTGATCGATTCAAAGAACAAGAAGAAGGAGATCTGAGGATATATTTCCTGCTACAGGATGTGAATAGCCTGCTACAGGATGTGATTAGCCTGCTACAGGATGTGATTAGCCTGCTACAGGATGTGATTATCCTGCTACAGGATGTGATTAGCCTGCTACAGGATGTGATGGGTAGCCCTGAGCTCTCCTACCTGTATGTTCTCTGGGTTGTGGTCGTTCTCGCAGTGTTGTCCTCTCCACTCACCAGGCATCCTACGAGGGGAGGGGGGCAGCAGACCACCCAGCTGGGCCTGGAGAGACAAGGCTGATTGTTAGGAGACGAGATAATGAGAAAGTCAGGAGAAAGAGAAGAGCGACAGACAGAAGAGATACAGTCAAGAGAGAGAGGGAGTCATTAAAGAGACGGAGGATTTGATAGGATCTCATTAGCCGATGCCAACCAACTAGTCTTATTTGGGTCCGACACATTACAAAAAATACATTAGACAAGACTTACCAATTTACATACATTTAAAAACATTAACATGGAGTGTGTGCGCGCACCTATCATGTCAGTATATACGCATGTCAGTATATACGCGCGCATACAGGGGAGAGGCATTGTGTGTGGTGAGGTGTTGCTTTATTTGCTTTTTGAAAGCAGGTTTGCTGTTCCCTTGCACTATATAAGATGGGAGTTCACATGCACTCATGGCTCTGTATGATACTGTACGTTTCTTGAATTTGTTCTGGACCTGGGAACTGTGCAAAGACCTCTGGTGGCATGTCTGGTGGAGTATGTCTGCATCAGCGCTGTATTTAAGTTGACGAGGCAAACCATTTGGGATTTCCCACACATGTTTCTTATAAAAACAAGAAGTGACGCTGTCAGTTTTTCCTCAACTTGTTCACCAGCAGTTCATTACCAGATTCATTACCAGATTCAGCTGAGGTGTAGAATGTAAGGAATGATTTGTACCAAATACAATGCTCTTAGTTTTAGAGATGTTCAGGACCAGTTTATTACTGGCCACCCATTCCAAAACAGACTCTTTGTTAAGGGTTTCCGTGAATTCATTAGCTGTGGTTGCTGACGCGTATATGGTCAATCACCAGCATACACGGACACACATGCTTTGTTTAATGCCAGTGGCAGGTCATTGGTAAAAATAGAAAAGAGAAAGGGGCCTAGAGGTACACCACACTTTACATGTTTGACATTAGAGATGCTTCCATTAAAGAAACCCCTTTGAGTTGTATTAGATAGATAGCTCTGAATTCAAGATATGGCAGAGGTTGAAAAGCCATAACACATACGTTAACAGGTTATGGTCAATAATATCAAATGGCTGCACTGAAATCTAACAGTACAGCTCCCCCAATCTTCTTATTACCAACTTCTTTCAACCAATAAAATCAGTCATTGTGAAACAGCACAGTTACAAATAGATGGCAAAAAGAAATCAAGACTGGACGGTCTTCAGAGATAGATGGGAGGGGATGAGGGTAGCTGAAGGATGGGATAAAAACATTTTTTTAAATACATTGTTTCCGTGAAATATATGTAGTATGTATAAGTGTTGTTGTCGTCAATTAAATTAC
Source organism: Salvelinus alpinus (assembly GCF_045679555.1). Classification (NCBI taxonomy): domain Eukaryota; kingdom Metazoa; phylum Chordata; class Actinopteri; order Salmoniformes; family Salmonidae; genus Salvelinus; species Salvelinus alpinus. Next base: position 3,411,078 of record NC_092119.1, read on the forward strand.
TCCAACTACGGGAGGGATGGTAGGGGAACATAAAAATATATTTAAAAGAGATCTATTTACACACAGCACCAGTCAAAAGTTGATACACTTAAACATTCCTGGGTTTCTTTATTTTTTTACTATTTTCTACATTGTAGAATAATAGTGAAGACATCAAAACTATGACATAACACACATGGAATGATGTAGTAACCAAGAAAGTGTTAAATCTAAATAAAAGTCCATGTGGAATTTCTTTCCTTCTTAATGCGTTTCAGCCAATCAGTTGTGTTGTGACAAGGTATGGGTAGTATACAGAAGAGAGCCCTATTTGGTAAAAGACCAAGTCCATATTATGGCAAGAACCGCTCAAATAAGCAAAGAGAAACAGTCCATCATTACTTGGGCTCCCGAGTGGCGCAGTGGTCTAAGGCACTGCATCTCAGTGCTAGAGGCGTCACTACAGACCCTGGTTTGATTCCAAGCTGTAACACAACCGGCCGTGATTGAGAGTCCCATAGGGCAGCGCACAATTGGCCCAGCGTCGTACGGGTTAGGGTGTGGCTAATTAGAGAGTTACCAGCCTCAGAAATTGCAGCCCAAATAAATGTTTCAGAGTTCAAGTAACAAACACATCTCAACATCAACTGTTCAGAGGAGACTGCATGAATCAGGCCTTCATGGTCAAATTGCTGCAAAAAAACACTACTAAAGGACACGAATAAGAAGAAAAGACTTGCTTGGGCCAAGAAAGAAACACATTTTATTTATTTATTTTATTTTACCGTTATTTTACCAGGTAAGTTGACTGAGAACACGTTCTCATTTGCAGCAACGACCTGGGGAATAGTTACAGGGGAGAGGAGGGGGATGAATGAGCCAATTATAAACTGGGGATTATGCTGGTGGGAATCTGTACTTTTCGTCTGATGAGTCCAAATTTGAGATTTTTGTTTCCAACCGCAGTGTCTTTGTAAGACGCAGAGTAGGTGAACGGATGATCTCTGCATGCGTGGTTCTCACCGTGAAGCATGGAGGAGAAGGTGTTGTGATGGTGTTGGGGTGCTTGCTGGCGACACTGTCTGATTTATTTAGAATTCAAGGCACACTTCACCAGCATGGCTACCACAGCATTCTGCAGCGATACGCCATCCATCATTTGTTTTTCAACAGGTCAATGAGCCAACAAACCTCCAGGATGTGTAAGGGCTATTTGACCAAGAAGGAGAGTGATGGAGTGTTGCATCAGATGACCTGGCCTCCACAAATCACCCGACCTCAACCCAATTGAGATGGTTTGGGATGAGTTGGACCGCAGAGTGAAGGCAAATCAGCGCCCAGCATATGTGGGAAGTCTTAAGACTTTTGGAAAAGCATTCCTTATGAAGCCGATTGAGGGAATGCCAAGAACGTGCAAAGCTGTCAAAGGCCAAGGGTGGCTACTTTGAAGAATCAAAAATAAATGTTGATTTGTTTAACACTTTTTTGGTTACTACATGATTCCATATGTGTTATTTCATAGTGTTGATGTCGTCACTATTATTCTACAATGTAGAAAATAGTAAAAACAATGAAAAACCCTTGAATGAGTAGGTGTCCAACATTTTGACTGGTACTGTATATATGGGGGATGGGAAATGCAGACAATTACATTGATGGAAGCTATAATCTACCCAGTTAAAAAATATATATTTAGTAATTTGTGTCAGTGCATGTTGAGTGACCTTCTCTATAAGCATGCTGTAGGTCTATTTTGAATCGTTTACAGAGAAATAGCATTATATTTGGTCAAAAAATGTTACCAACAGTTTGCTAAGACCTGGTAGCAAGCTTATAGGTCTGCTGATAAACCTGTAAAGGCCGCTTTACCACTCTTGGGTAGTGGAATTACTTTGGCTTCCCTCCAAGGCCTGAGGAAACAGACTTTCCTATAGGCTCAGATTAAAATTATGACAGATAGGAGTGGCTATAGAGTCAGCTAACATTCTCAGTAACTTTCCATCGAAGTTGTCAATGCCAGGTTTGTCATTATTGATCGATACATTTTTCCACCTCTCCCACACTAACTTTACAAATACAGACTTAAATGTTTTCAAAATGTATATTACACATTTTTTTTATAAAAATATCACAATTACATTTAAACTGAAATATTACATTTTACATAAGTATTCAGACCCTCTACTCAGTACTTTGTTGAAGCAACTTAGGCAGCGATTACAGCCTAGAGTCTTCTTGGATATGACGCCACAAGCTTGGCACACCTGTATTTGGGGAGTTTCTCCCATTCTTCTCTGCAGATCCTCTCAAGCTCTGTCAGGTTGGATGGGGAGCGTTGCTGCACAGCTATTTTCAGGTCTCTCCAGAGATGTTCGATTGGGTTCAAATCTGGGCTCTGGCTGGGCCACTCCTGCGTTGTCTTGGCTGTGTGGTTAGGGTCGTTGTCCTGTTGGAAAGGTGCACCTTCGCCCCAGTCTAAAGGTCCTGAGCGATCTGGAGCAGGATTTCATCAAGGATCTCTGTACTTCTCTCATGGCCTGAGAGTCCTTTAGATGCCTTTTGGCAAACTCCAACCGTACCGTCGTGTGACTTTTACTGAGGAGTGGCTTCCGTCTGGCCAATCTATCAAAAAGGCCTGATTGGTGGAGTGCTGCAGAGATGGTCGTCGTTCTGGAAGGTTCTCCCATCGCCACAGAAGAACTCTGGAGTCCTGACAGAGTGACCATCGGGTTATTGGTCACCTCCCTGACCAAGGCCCTTCTCCCCCAATTGCTCAGTTTGACCAGGCGGCCAGCTCTAGGAAGAGTCTTGGTGGTTCCAAACTTCTTCCATTTAAGAATGATGGAGGCCACTGTGTTCTTGGGGACCTTCAATGATGTAGAATTTTTTTGATGCCCTTCCCCAGATCTTTGCATCAACACAATCCTCTGAGCTCTACGGACAATTCCTTCAACTTCATGGCTTGGTTTTTGCTGTGACATGCACCGTCAACTGTGGGACCTTATATATAGACCTTATCCTCTCCAAATCATGTCCAATCAAATTAATTTACCACAGATGGACTCCAATCAAGTTGTAGAAACATCAAGAATGATCAATGGAAACAGGATGCACCAGGGCTCAATTTCCAGTCTCATAGCAAAAGGTCAGAAAACTAATGTAAATAAGGTATTTGTTTTAAAATGTTTTATAAATATGCAACATTTTCTAAAAAACGGTTTTTACTTTGTCATTATGGGGTATTGCGTGTAGATTTTTGTATTTAATCCATTTTAGAATAAGGCTGTAACGTAACAAAATGTGGAAAAAGGGAAGGGGTCTGAATACTTTATGAATGCACTGTATAAACCCTATCGTATGTTAGAAATAAGGTCATGAAATCAATAACTTACTAAGTCTACATATATTAATTTGGGCTATTTTTAGCCCTTTCCTGGGTAGCTTATCAGAGATGGACAATATGGAAAAGAGCAAAGAAAGCAAGAGGAGAAAAAGACAAACAGTTGGTGTGTGTTTGTGCAGCGGGGTTGAAGCCATGAACCCATAGGCTTGACTCTCTCATCCCTTCCAGGCTTCTGGGAGGGAGGGTGGACAATGTTCCTGTCATAGAGGATGTAAGCAATGTCTCCACGCGCTCTGGCAGCTTTCATGGCTGGGATAAGTTCGTTTTTCTTCTGGCGCACAGCTTAAGGATAGTCCTCCGAGAAAGATGTACATTCCGCTTAAGTTTTTGTCTCTTTCCAGAACAGCGACCTTGTCCTTGAACCTCAGGAACTTGACCACTATCTGCCTGGGCCTGTCACCTGGGCCTGTCACCTGGGCCGGTCACCTGGGCCGGTCACCTGGGCCTGTCACCTGGGCCGGTCACCTGGGCCTGTCACCTGGGCCTGTCACCTGGGCCTGTCACCTGGGCCTGTCACCTGGGCCTGTCACCTGGGCCTGTCACCTGGGCCTGTCACCTGGGCCTGTCACCTGGGCCTGTCACCTGGGCCTGTCACCTGGGCCTGTCACCTGGAACAGTGGTGGGTTTTCCAGTCCTGTAGGCGCGCTCCACCTCAATCTTCCTGTGGTCCATCTTCAGTTTCTCCAAGATAATTTTCCTCACTTTGTGTTCAGACTCTGTCCACGACTCATGTGGAGATTCTGCAATTCCGTTTATGAGTTGAATCCACCAGCATCTGGACAAAACACTCTAGAAGCTATTTTCTTGTTGCAACAACTGCTTGTAGAACTATTTTTAGTTTGAGAGAGAGTCGGGAGAGAGACGGAGGGAGGAGAGAGAGTCGGGAGAGAGACGGAGGGAGGAGAGAGAGTCGGGAGAGAGACGGAGGGAGGAGAGAGAGTCGGGAGAGAGACGGAGAAAAAGCAAGACGGTGAGAGAGGGATAGACCGAGACAGATGGATAGAGGCTGTGTTAAAGAGGGGACATAATGTAGAGTGGGAGGGATAGACCGAGACAGATGGATAGAGGCTGTGTTAAAGAGGGGACATAATGTAGAGTGGGAGGGATAGACCGAGACAGATGGATAGAGGCTGTGTTAAAGAGGGGACATAATGTAGAGTGGGAGGGATAGACCGAGACAGATGGATAGAGGCTGTGTTAGAGGGGACAAGTGGATTGGGACAGGAGGCGCCAGTGCTAGGCAAACTTTTATAGTGTTTCTGTAAAATTATTGGTGTTATGTAAAAAAATCAAAAATCAAAAAATAAATAAACCAATAAACCATAAAAAATAAAAAAATAAAAAAACCAATCAGCCAGCCAACCAACCAACCAATCAGCTAGCTAGCCAACCAACCAATCAATCAGCTAGCTAGCCAGCCAACCAATCAGCTAGCCAGCCAACCAACCAACCAGCCAGCTAGCGCTAGCTAGCCAACCAACCAACCAACCAACCAGCTAGCCAGCCAACCAACCAATCAGCTAGCTAGCTAGCCAACCAACCAATCAGCTAGCCAGCCAATCAATCAATCAGCTAGCCAGCCAATCAATCAATCAGCTATAGTGTTTCTGTAAAATTATTGGTGTTATGTAAAAAAATAAAAAATGTTTTACTATTTATATAGGAAATGACAGAAGAGTAAGGAAGAGGGAGAAAGGTGACATTAAAAAGAGGACAGATGTTTGACAGGTAGATTAAAGTCCAGAGTACAAGTGAAGGAGAAGTTAGGGAAGGTTGGCAGAGAACTGACCTCAAGAAGCCAGGCCTGTAGTGGAACCTGTTGGGTCTTCAGCCCCTCATTCTCCTGACGTAGACTCTCCAGCTCTCGCTGAACCTCACACACCTGCAAACCACACCATCACGCCGGGCACACAAGACCATCAGATAACAAGGAAAGACGCATCCTTTATAAACAGACCATGTCAAAAGCCGACTGCTTCAGGAATACAAGTTGCTTGTGAATTATAAGCTTTCCTTTTCTACACAGGTTGATATTATTGATGTAGAGGTAAAGTGTCACTCAACCAATCAATCAGCTAGCGCTAGCTAGCCAACCAACCAACCAACCAGCTAGCCAGCCAACCAATCAATCAGCTAGCTAGCCAACCAATCAATCAATCAGCTAGCTAGCCAACCAATCAATCAATCAGCTAGCTAGCCAACCAATCAATCAGCTAGCTAGCCAACCAATCAATCAATCAGCTAGCTAGCCAACCAATCAATCAATCAGCTAGCCAGCCAACCAATCAATCAGCTAGCGCTAGCCAGCCAACCAACCAATCAATCAGCTAGCGCTAGCCAGCCAACCAACCAATCAATCAGCTAGCGCTAGCCAGCCAACCAACCAATCAATCAGCTAGCTAGCTAGCCAACCAACCAATCAGCTAGCCAGCCAACCAACCAATCAGCCAGCCAACCAACCAACCAATCAGCTAGCCAGCCAACCAACCAATCAATCAGCTAGCCAGCCAACCAACCAATCAATCAGCTAGCCAGCCAACCAACCAATCAATCAGCTAGCCAGCCAGCCAACCAATCAATCAGCTAGCCAGCCAGCCAACCAACCAATCAGCTAGCCAGCCAACCAACCAACCAACCAGCTAGCTAGCGCTAGCCAGCCAACCAATCAATCAGCTAGCCAGCCAACCAACCAACCAGCCAGCTAGCGCTAGCTAGCCAACCAACCAACCAACCAATCAATCAGCTAGCCAGCCAGCCAACCAATCAGCTAGCTAGCTAGCCAGCCAATCAATCAATCAGCTAGCCAGCCAACCAACCAACCAGCCAGCTAGCGCTAGCTAGCCAACCAACCAATCAATCAGCTAGCCAGCCAACCAACCAATCAATCAGCTAGCCAGCCAGCCAACCAACCAATCAGCTAGCCAGCCAACCAACCAATCAATCAGCTAGCCAGTCAGCCAGCCAACCAATCAGCTAGCCAGCCAACCAACCAATCAGCTAGCTAGCCAACCAACCAACCAATCAGCTAGCCAGCCAGCCAGCCAACCAATCAGCTAGCCAGCCAACCAACCAATCAATCAGCTAGCCAGCCAACCAACCAATCAATCAGCTAGCCAGCCAGCCAACCAATCAATCAGCTAGCCAGCCAGCCAACCAACCAATCAGCTAGCCAGCCAACCAACCAACCAACCAGCTAGCTAGCGCTAGCCAGCCAACCAATCAATCAGCTAGCCAGCCAACCAACCAACCAACCAGCCAGCTAGCGCTAGCTAGCCAACCAACCAACCAACCAACCAATCAGCTAGCCAGCCAGCCAACCAATCAGCTAGCTAGCTAGCCAGCCAATCAATCAATCAGCTAGCCAGCCAACCAACCAACCAGCCAGCTAGCGCTAGCTAGCCAACCAACCAATCAATCAGCTAGCCAGCCAACCAACCAATCAATCAGCTAGCCAGCCAGCCAACCAACCAATCAGCTAGCCAGCCAACCAACCAATCAATCAGCTAGCCAGCCAGCCAGCCAACCAATCAGCTAGCTAGCTAGCCAACCAACCAATCAATCAGCTAGCCAGCCAGCCAGCCAATCAGCTAGCTAGCTAGCCAACCAATCAATCAGCTAGCCAGCCAACCAATCAGCTAGCTAGCCAACCAACCAATCAGCCAGCCAACCAATCAGCTAGCTAGCCAACCAACCAATCAGCTAGCCAGCCAACCAACCAATCAGCTAGCTAGCTAGCCAGCCAACCAACCAATCAGCTAGCTAGCTAGCCAGCCAACCAACCAATCAGCTAGCTAGCTAGCCAACCAACCAATCAGCTAGCTAGCCAGCCAACCAACCAATCAGCTAGCCAGCCAACCAACCAATCAATCAGCTAGTCAGCCAACCAACCAATCAGCTAGCGCTAGCCAGCCAACCAACCAATCAATCAGCTAGCCAGCCAGCCAGCCAACCAACCAGCTAGCCCTAGCCAGCCAGCCAACCAATCAATCAGCTAGCCAGCCAACCAACCAATCAATCAGCTAGCCAGCCAACCAATCAATCAGCTAGCCAGCCAACCAACCAGCCAGCTAGCGCTAGCTAGCCAACCAACCAACCAATCAACCAGCCAGCTAGCGCTAGCTAGCTAGCCAACCAACCAACCAATCAGCTAGCTAGCTAGCCAGCCAACCAATCAATCAGCTAGCCAGCCAACCAACCAATCAATCAGCTAGCCAGCCAACCAACCAATCAGCTAGCTAGCTAGCCAACCAACCAACCAACCAATCAGCTAGCCAGCCAACCAACCAACCAGCCAGCTAGCGATAGCTAGCCAACCAACCAACCAATCAATCAGCTAGCCAGCCAACCAGCTAGCTAGCTAGCCAGCCAACCAATCAATCAGCTAGCCAGCCAACCAACCAATCAGCTAGCTAGCCAGCCAACCAACCAGCTAGCGCTAGCCAGCCAACCAACCAATCAATCAGCTAGCCAGCCAGCCAGCCAGTCAGCTAGCTAGCTAGCCAGCCAACCAATCAATCAGCTAGCTAGCTAGCCAGCCAACCAATCAATCAGCTAGCTAGCCAACCAATCAATCAGCTAGCTAGCTAGCCAACCAATCAATCAGCTAGCTAGCTAGCCAACGAATCAATCAGCTAGCTAGCCAACCAATCAATCAGCTAGCTAGCCAACCAATCAATCAGCTAGCTAGCCAACCAATCAATCAGCTAGCTAGCCAACCAATCAATCAGCTAGCACTAGCTAGCCAACCAATCAGGTGCAAGAGTAGATCCTCCTGTAAGATGACCTTGTTCTGAGCAGAGAGTAGCTCCTGTTGCATCCCGTCCAGCTCTCTCTTCAGAGCAGTCTTCTCCTGTTCTACAGTCTTCCCCACGCTGGACTGGCTCTGCTGTTTCTGCTGCTTCACGGTTAAGATGGCTGCCTCCAGCTGTGAGGAGATGATACAGGGTTTGAAAGAGGTATTCATACGCAGGGTGTACCGCTGTCCTCTAAACCTCAAACTTAAAAGATCTTGAGACATTAAGTCAGATTTGATTATGTTGATATTTTGTCGAAGGGATGAATGAGTCTGTCACATCCATCCCTTCCTCTGTAATCTCACCTTTTCCCTGGTGTGGTGGAGCTCCATGGTCAGCCTCTCGTTCTCCTGCCGCAGCAGCTGCTGTTCCTGTTCCACCAGCCTGGCCAGCTCGTCCTGGTACAGCTTCTTGTGCTGGCTAAGGTATCCGCTGGAGTGCAGGGCCATCTCCAGAACCTGGTTCTGATTCAGGAAAACCCATCAGACGTCACAATAACAAAATCAGCTGAGAGACTGAGCATTCTCTGACACATAGAAATATACTATAAGGGACAAAGCTGCTCAGACCACAGCAATTTGACTGGATGCCTGTTTTAGTATTTCTATACCAACCGAACCACCATTCGTTATAGTGATTAGAGAAATAGAATGACTAGAACTGACCAACCTGAAGCCAGCCAATCAACTAACCAACCAACCTGAAGCCAGCCAATCAACTATCCAACCAACCAACCTGAAGCCAGCCAATCAACTATCCAACCAACCAACCTGAAGCCAGCCAATCAACTAACCAACCAACCTGAAGCCAGCCAATCAACTATCCAACCAACCTGAAGCCAGCCAGCCAGCCAGCCAATCAACTAACCAACCAACCTGAAGCCAGCCAGCCAATGAACTAACCAACCTGAAGCCAGCCAATCAACTAACCAACCAACCAACCAGAAGCCAGCCAATCAACTAACCAACCAACCAACCAGAAGCCAGCCAATCAACTAACCAACCAACCTGAAACCAGCCAGCTAACCAGCCAGCTAACCAACCAACCAACCAACCAGCCAACCAACCAACCAACCAGCCAACCAACCAACCAACCAGCCAACCAACCAACCAGCCAACCAACCAACCAGCCAACCAACCAACCAGCCAACCAACCAGCCAACCAACCAGCCAATCAACCAGCCAATCAACCAGCCAATCAACCAGCCAATCAACCAGCCAATCAACCAGCCAATCAACCAGCCAATCAACCAGCCAATCAACCAGCCAATCAACCAGCCAATCAACCAGCCAATCAACCAGCCAATCAACCAGCCAATCAACGTGTCATCATAGTAAACCTCACCTTATCGTTGCCGTTCTGCAGCTGTTTGTGCAGTGACATCACTTCCTGTTTGAGGGCGTCCTTCTCTTGCTGTGACACGCGGAGGTCTGACTTGAGACGGGCGCTCTGGAGGTTAACAGACCGAAGACTTTCCTCCAACACCTGGTTCTGAGAGAGACCACCTTGGTCATGAATAGGGTTGCAAAATTCCCCTAACTTTCCTTAAAGTCCCCGGTTTCCCAGAAATCCTGGTTGGAGAAGTCCGGATTTCCTGATTATTCCCTTGTGATTCAGGAATCCTCCAACCAGGATTTCTTGGAAACTTGAGGAATTTTACATGAACACTGACTGACACTACAAAGCATATTGACTAAACACACAAATCAACAGGAGTCATAGAATTAGTGAATTATTGCATAATTAATTAGAAATACTTAATTGTCCCTGCAATGTTGAAATGTGTCTTTGGCTTGACACACACAGAACATAGTGTACATTATAATTGATGATGATATAGAATGAAAGTAGTAACTATTTTAATTGTAGATCATTACTGTGTCATAAGTGGTTGACAAGGGTACGTCCCAAAAGGCACCCTCTAATTCCCTATAACAGTGCACTACTATTGACCAGGCAGTGTAAAGCGTTGCCGACTGAACAGAGCATCCTTACCCTCTCTTGAGACTTGGCTAGCTGGTTGCGTAATCCCTGGGTGTGTTTTTCCAAAGCTTTGCGTTCCTGCAGGAGGAGAGAGAGCTGGCACTCTACAGCCCCCATCTTAGCCACCTACAGGTGGACACAGCGAAGAGGAGTGTGGTTTTATATACCGTATAACCAATATAACCAATGTGCCCTAAACCCCTACATCCATGTGTAACATACTCTATATAATATACAGTAACTGCTAGTAGGTATCTGCAGGTCTCTCTTGCAAAATACTAAACTAACCTGGATAAATAAAAGTTTAATACAAAAAAAAGTTACAAAAAAAGTGAGTTAAAGGATGATTCTATTTGATTTTTATTACATAATGTTTATCATCTGCTCACGTCTCACCTTATCTCCGAGGGTGTTGAGTTGTAGCACCAGCTGGGCCTTGCCCTCCTCTAGAAGTACAGTCCCTTCCACAGCGTTGGTCAGCTCCGCCTCCAGGGCAGACACACACACTGCCATCTGATACAGGACAACAAGTCGTTAGGACCCCAATGGCTTTTTCTCTATTTTTCCAGTCCTCTATCCTCAACTCCTACTTAAAACGCATCGGAGAAGAAAGCCAGAGAGAGCAGGGACATGTAGTAATCTTGTCCAACGCATTTTTTGAGGAAGAGGAACGAGGAGGAATCGAGCAAAGATGAACTGAGAAACAGGTCGTGACTACAATCAAAAGCCTTAAAGGGATAGTTTGGAGATTTTGTCAATTAAGTCCTTTATCAACTTCCCCAGAGTGAGATGGACTCGTACCATTTTTTACTCTAGATAAGCATTTGCTTGTTAACCTACTTCTAACTTCTTTCATACTGGACTCAGAGACATAACATTATCACGCCCCAGAGCCCGGCTCCACGCCCCAGACCCCGGCTCCACGCCCCAGACCCCGGCTCCACGAGAGGGCTTAGTTCCCACCCCCTCAGTTGGAACTTGAGCCCCCTCAAGTTTTAGTTTTATGTCCCAATAGAAAATACGAGTGACACAGATTGTGCACCAACCCATCTCCGCTGTGTCAGCACCATGGACATGTAAGGGGGGGTGGGGGGGGTGCTATGGAAAGCCACTGCGGCGGTTAGGTATGACTCCTTTGGGCTTCCATAAAAAGCAATAAAATAAAAAAAATGCTTCTCATCTGTGGTAGGCTAAGTGATACGCTTCCACCTGTAATATTTTAATTTATAAGGGCGGGGTCAAGTTAACCGTTGAAGCTGCTTCACTCAACTCTGCCTCACGCCCCCCTCCACTACAGAGTTTAGTTAGCTTCTTAGCTAGCTGTAAAAAGCGTTAAGTGTTATTAGCCATAGCCTATTTAGTTCGAACAAGCATTATTATGGTGTACGGCTGCATTCACATAGGGTGATTCACCTATTACAAACATCCCATCTTGAAGCTTATATTCATTACCAAAATGGCCTTGCTTTGTGTCTAGGGCGCCGTCCATTGTGCTGATACAGATTGACACCAAACTATCATTTAAAAAGCACTCAATCAATGGTCTCGGCATTTGAACTTTGTTTATTGTGGTATAGTGTGATATAAGCAGAATTCAATATAATACCAATCCAAGAACCCCTCCCCCCAAAATTGTGCCCCTCCCCCCGATTTCAACTGCACCCTTAGTCCCTTTATCCTGGAACTGGGTTTGCCACGACTTAACCCGCCTCTGAGAAGTAGATAAGGGCTTCACTGCCAAAATCCTGAACCATCCCTTTAAAAACAACTATGTCATGATTTACCTTCATCCTCTCATCCCCAGGTACAGTACGTTGCTGGTCTCTGACAGCCTCCTGTCTCTCACTCTGTCTGAGCAGTTCCCCCAGCTGTTGGCTCCACCCCTCCACTCCTGCTGCATTCTGGGCGTTCTTCTCCGACAGCAGCCCGTTCTCGTCCTCCAGCTGCTGACTGCGGAGACGCAGCACTGAGATCTACGGGGGGGGGATTCAGATTTAGGGGTCGTCCTAAATGGAACCCTATATAGTGCACTACTTTGTAACCAGAGCCTGCACCCTATTCCCCTATATAGTGCACTACTTTGTAACCAGGGCCTGCACCCCATTCCCCTATATAGTGCACTACTTTGTAACCAGGGCCTGCACCCTATTCCCCTATATAGTGCACTACTTTGTAACCAGGGCCTGCACCCTATTCCCCTATATAGTGCACTACTTTGTAACCAGGGCCTGCACCCTATTCCCCTATATAGTGCACTACTTTGTAACCAGGGCCTGCACCCTATTCCCCTATATAGTGGACTACTTTGTAACCAGGGCCTGCACCCTATTCCCCTATATAGTGCACTACTTTGTAACCAGGGCCTGCACCCTATATAGTGCACTACTTTGTAACCAGGGCCTGCACCCTATTCCCCTATATAGTGCACTACTTTGTAACCAGGGCCTGCACCCTATTCCCCTATATAGTGCACTACTTTGTAACCAGGGCCTGCACCCTATTCCCCTATATAGTGCACTACTTTGTAACCAGGGCCTGCACCCTATTCCCCTATATAGTGCACTACTTTGTAACCAGGGCCTGCACCCTATTCCCCTATATAGTGGACTACTTTGTAACCAGGGCCTGCACCCTATTCCCCTATATAGTGCACTACTTTGTAACCAGGGCCTGCACCCTATATAGTGCACTACTTTGTAACCAGGGCCTGCACCCTATTCCCCTATATAGTGCACTACTTTGTAACCAGGGCCTGCACCCTATTCCCCTATATAGTGCACTACTTTGTAACCAGGGCCTGCACCCTATTCCCCTATATAGTGGACTACTTTGTAACCAGGGCCTGCACCCTATTCCCCTATATAGTGCACTACTTTGTAACCAGGGCCTGCACCCTATATAGTGCACTACTTTGTAACCAGGGCCTGCACCCTATTCCCCTATATAGTGCACTACTTTGTAACCAGGGCCTGCACCCTATTCCCCTATATAGTGCACTACTTTGTAACCAGGGCCTGCACCCTATTCCCCTATATAGTGCACTACTTTGTAACCAGGGCCTGCACCCCATTCCCCTATATAGTGCACAACTTTTTACCTACTTCCTATACAATGCCCTACTTTGTAACCAGGGCCTGCACCCCATTCCCTGGTCAAAAGTAGTTCACTATATAGAGAAAAATGGCACCTTTTCTGACACCATGTATTGGCACAAAGAAACAACAGTCTTAAGTGCCCCTAGAACCAAGTAAAAGGTCAAAGTTAATATCGCTAATGAAGTCAGTTGGTTTTACTGCCGTCCTACCTGTCTCTTGAAACTCTCTGCCTTCTTTTGCGCAGAATGCTTCTCCTTCCTGAAATGCTCCAGTTTCAAGCTAAGATAAGGGGGCAAAGAAACGTGCAAGTTCAGCGACCCAATGAAATGAAAAATATTAGTTGGACCATACTACGGGCTTCGATACTCTACATCAGTGTTTCTTAGTCCTGGTCCTGGGGACTTAGTGGTACACATTTGAGTTTTTGCCCAGGCACTAACACACCTGCTCATTCCACTAATCAATCGACAACTACTGTGATTATTATTATTTGACCATGCTGGTCATTTATGAACATTTGAACATCTTGGCCATGTTCTGTTATAATCTCCACCCGACACAGCCAGAAGAGGACTGGCCACCCCTCATAGCCTGGTTCCTCTCTAGGTTTCTTCCTATGTTTTGGCCTTTCTAGGGAGTTTTTCCTAGCCACCGTGCTTCTACACTTGCATTGCTTGCTGTTTGGGGTTTTAGGCTGAGGTTTCTGTACAGCACTTTGAGATATCAGCTGATGTACGAAGGGCTATATAAATACATTTGATTTGATCAAACGCTTGATAAGCTGATTAGTTAAATCAGGTGTTTAAGTGCTAGCAGTGATGTAGTGGTTAAAAGAAAATTAGGTGGATAAACTCTGATCGCCAGTTACAGTGGAAAAAGCTATGCTCCCTATACTTTCAATGCATTTTTTGGCAAAAGGTGAGTAACCTGCATTTACTTGTGTTTAACCTCCACTACACCAGGGAAGAGTGCAAGGGTAAAAAAATAAATATATGTTTTTTTTAAATGGTCCCCAGGAGCAGAAGACACTGCTGTACATGAACATGAGGTTTCTTACAGCATCTCTTCCTGGCCGTCTCTCAGGTCCTCTTCCTTCAGCGTTGAGATCTTCTGTCTGAGTAAAAGGTTCTCCTCCTCTAGACGACCCGCCTCACGCCTACAGCCAACAGAGGAAAAACAGGAAGTCAGGAACAGAAGATCTGTACTATGAAACAAAGATAAATACAGCCACCAGAGGAAAAACAGGAAGTCAGGAACAGAAGATCTGTACTATGAAACAAAGATAAATAATGATAGTAAAAAGCTGTGGAGCTTAAAGGAAATGTTTTGGCAAAAAGGCAAACTCAGCACCATCTTTCATTACAAAATCCACTGATATTGCCAACTACTTCAATGATTTTATATATATAGCCTGGCGAAGCGGTTTCATGATTTTATATATATATATAGCCTGGCGAAGCGGTTTCATGATTTTTATATATATAGCCTGGCGAAGCGGTTTCATGATTTTTATATATATAGCCTGGCGAAGCGGTTTCATGATTTTTATATATATAGCCTGGCGAAGCGGTTTCATGATTTTTATATATATAGCCTGGCGAAGCGGTTTCATGATTTTTATATATATAGCCTGGCGAAGCGGTTTCATGATTTTTATATATATAGCCTGGCGAAGCGGTTTCATGAGCTGACTGAATGGAAGCTGATAATGACCTTTTTACGCCATTTGTCTCGGGAAGAAATTACTAGTCCTCACTGTTCGAGACCAAGCCGAGTACAAATGTATCAGACACAGAGACAAGACCGAGACACTCAAAATGTGGTCTCCAAACAGGTCTCAACTACTACAACACTGACATTAAGTAAACGTGATTAAGGTTTTTAAATGGACAAATAGTCAATGCTGGGACATAAACCCTAAACAATGTAACAAAGGAAATTGTTTATAATCTGATTTAATTACAGTTAGACAGTCTTACCTTTTCTCAGCGATGTCCTCCCGCAGTTCATCCCGTAGACCACTGAGCTGTTCTCTCTCCTCATGGTGTTTGGCACTCAGCTCCTGCATGGCCTGTCTGTGGGCCTCCTTTAGGCTCTGCCTCTCCTCCTGCATGGCCTGTCTGTGGGCCTCCTTTAGGCTCTGCCTCTCCTCCTGCATGGCCTGTCTGTGGGCCTCCTTTAGGCTCTGCCTCTCCTCCTGCAGCCGCTCCTGAAACAACCCCTCATAGTCCCCCTCCAGCTGGAGTCTCTCCCTGTCCCAGTCCTCCCTCAGCCTCCTCTCAGTCTCCTCCTGCTGCTTCAGGCGCTCCTCGGCTAACCTGGTGAGGAGAGCCGCCTCATGACACTTCTGAAGCCGAGCTCGTTCCAGCGCCCACTGCTCAGTGAGCCTGGCCTCCCGGTTCTGCTGCTCCTTGACTAGTCGTAACATCGCCTCCTCTAACATGGTCTGCAGCGACTCGTTATTCCGCTTGTTCAACTGAGCCTTCTCCCTCCCCCACTCCTCCATGAGTCTCATCTCCAGCTCCTCTATCCTAGCCTTCACTGTCTCCTCGTGGCTTTGCTGTAACTCCAGCTTCTCCCTCCCCCACTCCTCCATGAGTCTCATCTCCAGCTCCTCTATCCTAGCCTTCACTGTCTCCTCGTGGCTTTGCTGTAACTCCAGCTTTTCCCTCTCCCACTCCTCCATGAGTCTCATCTCCAGCTCCTCTATCCTAGCCTTCACTGTCTCCTCGTGGCTTTGCTGTAACTCCAGCTTCTCCCTCCCCCACTCCTCCATGAGTCTCATCTCCAGCTCCTCTATCCTAGCCTTCACTGTCTCCTCGTGGCTTTGCTGTAACTCCAGCTTCTCCCTCCCCCACTCCTCCATGAGTCTCATCTCCAGCTCCTCTATCCTAGCCTTCACTGTCTCCTCGTGGCTTTGCTGTAACTCCAGCTTTTCCCTCTCCCACTCCTCCATGAGCCTCATCTCCAGCTCCTCTCGCTCCGCCTGCAAACTGACACTCACCTCCTCTATCCTAGCCTTCACTGTCTCCTCGTGCCTCTGCTGTAACTCCAGCTTTTCCCTCTCCCACTCCTTTAACAGCCTCATCTCCACCTCCGCCCTCTCCTCCTGTAGCTTCCCCCGCTCTTCTTCCATCCTGGTCAAAAGGATCTCTTTGTGCTCCTCGTCCAGCTTGTTGAGTTCCGCGACATGTAGTTTCCTCAGTTCCTGCATCTCTGTGTCCAGGCCGAGCTCAGCCTTCGCCTGTTGGGCCTCCAGCTCCTTCAGCTGCTCCTCCAGGTCGGCAGCCTGGGTGTGGGCCTCTAGGAGCTGCTGCTTCAGGCTGCTCACCTAATATAATCAAATAATGGAATAGACGCCATTTACCAGACTTATCACTGAGCGCATACATTTTCGTATGGGTGGCCCCAGCAAGAATCGAACCCATGATTCCCTGCAAGTGCCATGCTTTAACCAACTGGGTCACAAAGTCCTCTACTCACTTCGTCCTCTTGCTGGTGCTCCAGCTCTTCCCTCTCCCCAGCCTGCCTCTTCTCCAAGCCAGCCCGCTCCTCCTCTGCCTGCTCTAGCTGGGCCTGGAGCTCCAGGGCTCTGTTCTGGCTGCTGGACATCTCCACGTGTAGAGCCTGGATCTCCTCCATGTACTGCAGAGACAAGGCTGCCTTCTGGGTCTCCAGGTCCGTCTTCTGCTCCTCCACCTTCTGGTCAAATTTACTCACCTGTAATGACATGGGGGAAATCATATCCAGCTATATCAGAACAAAACAATGCAGTGTGGTCTGTGGCGCCCAGGTTTGTGGTTAGAGCCGCTAACCCTGGCGTACATACACACACATCTAGCTACACCCAATCTGTCTCCGATAAAGTAAACATGGCACAGTGAAATACGGATTGCTTTAGGAATTCTGTCGAAACACTGCAAGATATTTAAGTGTCACCTTGCTCTCCAGCTGAGCCTGTAGATCTTCCATCTCTTGGAGGTGCTTCTCTTTCAGCTGCTCCAGCATCATCTCTGCCTCCAGGCTCATGTTGAACAACGGCTGGCCCTCCTCCGAGCCCAGGCCTGGGGACAATCAAATGCATTTTTCCTCCTCATCAGCAGTTTAGACAAAGTACTTAAAAAAAAAAAAAAATTCTGGCTGTACTGGCAAACAGACAGGTGAGGAAGGAGCTACTAACAAGCTCTCATGTTCTTTAGCTAATCAATATGTTTGACGACATAGCTGTTGTACTGGGCAATATCACTGATCTAAAAAAATATATATATACCCAAATATCTCCTTGCATCCAAATAACTAGTGATTACGTGATCAAGATGAACGAATCTACATCTTGCCTTGCTCAAGCAGCATCTCTATGTCCAGAAACCCTGCAAACGTCTACTCTGAAAGTCATAGGGCATGTCTTGGGGAATTCAGAGAAGACGTTTGCAGGGTATCTGGACATAGTGATACATATATAATAAGGTCAAAAGAAGTGCACTACATAAGGAAATAAATGTAAATGTAAATGAAATAGGGTGCCATTTGGGACGTAACCCACCCCACCACCATATGAGTTCAAACCGATGTTCTGCTTCAATGTACCTGGGTCTGACTCCATGCCAGGACTCGTACTCCCCAGCTCCTCAGAGAGCGAGGGTTTGAGACAGGGCTGAGAGGTGCGACCCAGGTTGTGGTACTCCTGCAGCTCTGCTTGAAGCTCATCAATACGATCCTGCAGCTCCTGTCACAAACACATCCACAATAAAATCAGTCAAAACAAATATGAGTAATAAAAATAAATAAATAGGCAACCTACCTCTGAAGTAGTATGTTTACAGTTAGTTGATGGATTGATAGTTTTAATGATTCGTTGATGGATTGATTGATAGTTTTACTGATTAGTAGATGGATTGGTTCCAGTGAGACCTATTACCCGGCCCTGCTCGGTCTGCCCTGCTCGGTCTGCCCTGCCTCGGTCTGCCCTGCCTCGGTCTGCCCTGCGCTTACCCGGCACTGTTCCTCATAGCTGCTGCGGAGCCGTCCGAGACGCTCCTCCTGTAGGAAGAACTCTGCACTGCCTGGGTCCAGGTCCCCAAACTGAGGAAACAGAACCAGAACTTCTTACAGACAGATACTTCAGAATAGATATAGATTCTCATTCCATTAAACAGAACTGAAAAACATGTGACAGATTACTATGGACATCTACTACAGTACATGTATATTATTGAAACGGGGCTCGAAAACGCGGCCCTTAGCGACTGCTAGCCCCAAAAACGGGGCCCTTGGCGACTGCTAGCCCCAAAAACGGGGCCCTTGGCGACTGCTAGCCCCAAAAACGGGGCCCTTGGCGACTGCTAGCCCCAAAAACGGGGCCCTTGGCGACTGCTAGCCCCAAAAACGGGGCCCTTGGCGACTGCTAGCCCCAAAAACGGGGCCCTTGGCGACTGCTAGCCCCAAAAACGGGGCCCTTGGCGACTGCTAGCCCCAAAAACGGGGCCCTTGGCGACTGCTAGCCCCAAAAACGGGGCCCTTGGCGACTGCTAGCCCCAAAAACGGGGCCCTTGGCGACTGCTAGCCCCAAAAACGGGGCCCTTGGCGACTGCTAGCCCCAAAAACGGGGCCCTTGGCGACTGCTAGCCCCAAAAACGGGGCCCTTGGCGACTGCTAGCCCCAAAAACGGGGCCCTTGGCGACTGCTAGCCCCAAAAACGGGGCCCTTGGCGACTGCTAGCCCCAAAAACGGGGCCCTTGGCGACTGCTAGCCCCAAAAACGGGGCCCTTGGCGACTGCTAGCCCCAAAAACGGGGCCCTTGGCGACTGCTAGCCCCAAAAACGGGGCCCTTGGCGACTGCTAGCCCCAAAAACGGGGCCCTTGGCGACTGCTAGCCCCAAAAACGGGGCCCTTGGCGACTGCTAGCCCCAAAAACGGGGCCCTTGGCGACTGCTAGCCCCAAAAACGGGGCCCTTGGCGACTGCTAGCCCCAAAAACGGGGCCCTTGGCGACTGCTAGCCCCGAAAACACAATACCGTAGGAGAGAAAGGTCTTTACCTTTTCCTTCAGGATGTTATCCAGATTCTTCTGCAGTTCGCTGACTTGGCTCTCTGCCTCCAACAGTTTCTCAGTGCTGTCCAGCAGCTCCATCTCCAGACACCTACTTTCCTGAAGTTAACATGAGAAGTGAGGGTTAACTGCGGTTGAAAAATAGTCGGGTGGCTAAAACTGGCACTTTTACTGAAACGTTGAATAATGTGCACTGTCCCTGTAAAAATAAATAAATAAAACTCAAACTTGAGAAGTGAGGGTTAACGTAGGAAGTGAGGGTTAACGTGAGAAGTGAGGGTTAACGTGAGAAGTGAGGGTTAACGTGAGGGTTAACGTGAGAAGTGAGGGTTTACTGCGGTTGAAAATTAGCCGGCTGGCTAAAACCGGCACTTTTACTGAAACGTTGATTAATGTGCACTGTCCCTGTAAAAATAAATAAATAAAACTCAAACTTGAGAAGTGAGGGTTAACGTGAGGGTTAACGTGAGGGTTAACGTGAGAAGTGAGGGTTAACGTGAGAAGTGAGGGTTAACGTGAGAAGTGAGGGTTAACGTGAGAAGTGAGGGTTAACGTGAGAAGTGAGGGTTAACGTGAGAAGTGAGGGTTAAGTGTGTGGGTTCAAATAAAATATGTATATTTTTTGTCACATATTTCGCAAACAACAGGTGTAGACTAACAGTGAAATGCTTCCTTACGGGGCCTTTGCCAACGACGGAAAGTTTTTAAAACATGCCACGGCTATATACAGGAAGTACCAGGTAACACCACGGCTATATACAGGAAGTACCAGGTAACGCCACGGCTATATACAGGAAGTACCAGGTAACGCCCCGGCTACATACAGGAAGTACCAGGTAACGCCACTGCTATATACAGGCAGTACCAGGTAACGCCACGGCGATATACAGGAAGTACCAGGTAACGCCACGGCTATATACAGGAAGTACCAGGTAACGCCCCGGCTACATATCGGAAGTACCAGGTAACGCCACGGCGATATACAGGAAGTACCAGGTAACGCCACGGCTACATACAGGAAGTACCAGGTAACGCCCCGGCTACATACAGGAAGTACCAGGTAACGCCACTGCTATATACAGGCAGTACCAGGTAACGCCACGGCGATATACAGGAAGTACCAGGTAACGTCACGGCTACATACAGGAAGTACCAGGTAACGCCACGGCTATATACAGGAGGTACCGGTACTGAGTTGATGTGCAGGGGTACGCGGTAATTGAGGTAGATATGTACCGTTGAAGTCAGAAGTCTGTGTGTTAGTTACCGTGACAGTGAGTGAGTGAAAGGTGGTCTGTGTTAATTACCTTGACAGTGAGTGAGTGAGAGGTGGTCTGTGTTAGTTACCGTGACAGTGAGTTAGTGAGAGGTGGTCAATGTGTTAGTTACCGTGACAGTGAGTGAGTGAGGTGGTCAATGTGTTAGTTACCGTGACAGTGAGTGAGAGGTGGTCAATGTGTTAGTTACCGTGACAGTGAGTGAGAGAGAGGTGGTCAATGTGTTAGTTACCGTGACAGTGAGTGAGTGAGAGGTGGTCTGTGTTAGTTACCGTGACAGTGAGTGAGTGAGAGGTGGTCTGTGTTAGTTACCGTGACAGTGAGTGAGTGAGAGGTGGTCTGTGTTAGTTACCGTGACAGTGAGTGAGTGAGAGGTGGTCTGTGTTAGTTACCGTGACAGTGAGTGAGTGAGAGGTGGTCTGTGTTAGTTACCTTGACAGTGAGTGACAGGTGATCTCTGAGGAAGATCTCATCGTCTCTGATCTTCTCCATCTCTGCCTCCAGTTTCTCTTTCTGCTGCTGTATCTGGTCCATCTCTATAATGAGCTCTGACCTGACAGACACGAGCTTCTCCCTGTGTTCCTGCTCCAGCTTCCTGCAGAACAAACAGGGGAGGGAAAAACATTCCATTCCTTAGATTCCCCCAATTTATTTGATCATTTTTACCCCCTTTTTCGTAATTACGATCTTGTTTCATCGCTGCAGCTCGCCAACGGGCTCGGGAGAGGCGAAGGTCGAGTCATACGTCCTACGAAACATAACACCCGCTCGCTTATCCCGGAAGCCTGATGCACCAAGGTGTCAGAGGAAACACCGTTCAACTGACGACCGATGTCAGCCTGCAGGCGCCCGGGCCGCCACAAGGAGTCGCCAGAGTGCGATGAGCAAAGTAAAGCCCACCCCCCACGCCAAACCCTCCACTAACCCGGACGACGCTGGGCCAATGGGACTCCCGGTCACGACCGGTAATGACGCCGCAACACTGCGATGCAGTGCCTTAGACCGCTGTGCCACTCGGGAGACCCCATTCAACTTCATTTACAAAATCTTCATTTATCCCCTCAGGGGTATTTAAGAAAGACATTGCCAGGTTACAAGTAACATACATACAATACAAATTAAACAACAGCCATCAATGAATGAATGGGTCGACGAGGTCACGGAACGCCACCCCGAGGTTGAGGTCACGGAACGCCACCCCGAGGTTGAGGTCACGGAACGCCACCCCGAGGTTGAGGTCACGGAACGCCACCCCGAGGTTGAGGTCACGGAACGCCACCCCGAGGTTGAGGTCACGGAACGCCACCCCGAGGTTGAGGTCACGGAACGCCACCCCGAGGTTGAGGTCACGGAACGCCACCCCGAGGTTGAGGTCACGGAACGCTACCCCGAGGTTGAGGTCACGGAACATTACCCCGAGGTTGAGGTCACGGAACATTACCTGAGGTTGAGGTCACGGAACATTACCTGAGGTTGAGGTCACGGAACATTACCTGAGGTTGAGGTCACGGAACATTACCTGAGGTTGAGGTCACGGAACATTACCCGAGGTTGAGGTCACGGAACATTACCCGAGGTTGAGGTCACGGAACATTACCCGAGGTTGAGGTCACGGAACATTACCTGAGGTTGAGGTCATTCATGCGTTCGATGGCAGAGTGATGCTCGTCCACCTCAGCAGCCAGCTGGGTTTTTAACTTCTCCGCTTTGTCCAGGTCAGAGCGAATCTTCTCTTTCTCTCTGCGTTCACGATCAACACGCTCACTGGGAGAAAAAAAACACAGAAACAAATCAAAACACTATACAACCATTTAGAATGTTAGAAAACCGCGTGTTACATCATAACTGATCCTGAGCTCACAATCAACACGCTCCAACATGGGTAAGTTAATCAAAAGATTTAGCTCCAACACTGATCTACAATTTTGAATGATATGAACGTATGAGACAAAGAAACTGTTTTTATATTCCACTAGAGTTGCAGAATTAACCATTAAACATATTATTACCACACTGTTGGAGCTAGGAACACAAGCATTTTGCTACACCTGCGATAACATCTGCAAAAATGTGTGTACGCGACCAATACACTTTGATTTGATTAGAAAATCCCGGTAGTTTTCCCAAAATTAACAGGATTTCCAGAAATCGATGGAGGAATCTGGAATTCCTGCCTTTCCCCTCCTGATTATGGGATTTCTAGAAAACCAGGACATTTTGGGGAAGTTGCTGGCATTTTGCAAACCTTAACACCAGTGTAGAAATCTCCTCATTCTCACAGTAGGCATCTGATCTCAGCCTTAAAGCTGGCCAGTAGGTATCTGATCTCAGCCTTAAAGCTGGCCAGTAGATATCTGATCTCAGCCTTAAAGCTGGCCAGTAGATATCTGATCTCAGCCTTAAAGCTGGCCAGTAGATATCTGATCTCAGCCTTAAAGCTGGCCAGTAGGTATCTGATCTCAGCCTTAAAGCTGGCCAGTATGTATCTGATCTCAGCCTTAAAGCTGGCCAGTAGGTATCTGATCTCAGCCTTAAAGCTGGCCAGTAGATATCTGATCTCAGCCTTAAAGCTGGCCAGTAGGTGTCTCCTCATACTCACAGTAGGTATCTGATCTCAGCCTTAAAGCTGGCCAGTGCAGCCTGGTGGATCCCATTCTTAGTCA